>NC_134804.1:49398777-49403777 GCF_046742065.1 Oratosquilla oratoria
AGTTGGCTCTTTCCTTATGTTTGGACTATTTTGTAGTAACAGATGGATGTTTTTCTGGCTTTTATGATATATTACTATGTTTATTCTGTTATCGGGATTTGTGGATTTGACATTTCCCTTTATGATTTGTTTTAATATTCTTTCTTCTTCTTTGTATTCCGTGGAGAAAAAGGCTCTCAGAGAACACAAAGATCATTACAGAATGCCCGGACGAACACCGTCTCCTCATACATATTATATCTGCAGTATATATTTTTCTGTCTTGACGCAATTCATTATACTCCTCAACAATCTCCATTTAACAAAACCGCAATCGATACAAATTGAACTGCAAAATATTCTCTCCCTTTTCATACAGGTCAATCATTCCATTTTCATTATACCATTCAGCTTAATATTTGTCATATCAAAATTTACCCATTTAGTATAAAATCTTAACAAGTGAAAATTTTCTTAATGAATTTCATTTTCGTATCACTATGACGGCGCGGTATAGCATTTAGCAATGGCATCGTCATCAGACTTTCAGTTGGACACGTAGCACTTCCAAATTGTTTAAATCATTTTCTATTTAAAACTGATTGTTATTGAAGTAGTATGACGATGCATAATCTCTTTCATGACTAATACAAAACAGTTTTTCAAAGCTATGGATCATGAGATTTATGTTTGTTTTTTAATGATTTATTCATTCATTCATTTGTCGATCTATATGTGTATTTTTTTTATTTATCTATAAAAAAAATTAATGTATCTTTTTACTTTTGCTTATTCAATTATGTTATTTCTTTATTTGTATATTCTTATTTAATTGTTAATCTATTCATTTATCTATTTATCTATTTATCTATTTACCTAATTATTCATTTATTTATTCATTATTTGATTTAATTTATGTTTATTCTTTATTAACTTATTTATTTGTCCATGTTTATTTTTTATATATTCATATATTTATCTATTAATTTATTTATTTATTCATATTTTTTTATTCATATTTTTTCATTTGGGTATCTATTTCTTTATTTATTCATTTTACTAACAAAGAATAGTTCATATTCATTCCATCTTTTCTGCATAATATATAATTCATACATCTGTGTCAAAGTCAAGCCGAGGTCAAAGTCAAAGCGAAGCTTTCGGATTATGCAATAGAATCCAATTTGCAATTGGAATCTGACTTTTGTTTGAGAATACTAGAAAAACCTAGTCCGCTTTGCGGGCCCGATGTTTCCTAAGCCCTGCCTGAGGTGGCGACGACCTGCGGTTACTAGACTAGCGTGTTTTGCGGGCCTTTCTACCAGAATGGCCCCTGCGTTCCAAGCAGTACGTGCCGGCGCGGGTGCTTGGTTCATTGAACAAGAACCGGGTTTTTTTTTTTTTTGTATTTTTTTTTAATCTAATCGCACGCATGGTGTCAAGTCGATAAAGAAAGTGGTTAGAAGTATTTGTCAGGACGCGCGTACCTACGGCCGAAGCCGAGAGAGGGATCATAAAAAAATTATTATTCTCGTGTGGTGTAAAGGTCTTTGCTGTATTTTGCGGTTTTTGGCTGTTTGCGCATGAATTTGTTTACATATATGTTTACTATTGATAATTCAAAGCGCGGTAACTCAATGGATACCGTGTTGAATTCATAAGTAGGTGGTCGAGAGTTCTACTCCCGGGACCTGCTGCGTGCTTCTTGCGTTGGTCCCCGATAGTTCTGGCCAGGCGGGGAGGCGACCCAAACACCGGGTCTAAAAAAAAAGAAAAAAAAAAAAAAAAAAAAAAAGGGGAGGGGCGAGTTCTCACTTTATGATAGTGAGATTGTGAGTATTATGAGTAATTCAAAGCGTACTTCCTGAGATTTTGTCACATTTGAAGAACTTTGTCCATTTTAACATTAATATTTTTTAAACTGTAATAAACTTGACACACAAACGATATTTTCTTTTTCTAAAGCTAGGTGACTATATCAAAGAGGAACCCTTCATGACTAAAGAATTAAGAAAAATAAAGCGAAAAAATCAAAGACATTGAATACTTTGAGTTCAGTTCTAATGTACTAAACTCAAGTGGGAAGTGAGAAACCCCTGGTAAGGCAAAGCCGATGTTTGGGTCGCCTCCCCTCCTGGCCAAGGCTGTCGGGAACCAACGCAAGAAGAATGCAGCTGGCCCGGGGAATCGAACTCACTACCGCCTGCTCATGAGTTCGACACGTTATCCACTAGGCTACCACGCGGCCTCCAACATGTGATAACTACGGAAACATTTAGTGAGGGAGTTCACTAAATTCTTCGTCTATGAAGAAGACAAGATGCAGGGATGACCCGTCATCCAGGAGGTGCTAAGATAAGAGGGAGGGAAGTGGGTGGAGGGGAGTGGAGTGTGTAGGGGATGGAATGGGTGGGAATGGTTTTTATGCCTTTGTCTTTTGGCTACCCCCCGCGTAAGGGGGAAAAGATCCTTTGGTATGTATGTTAAAGACAGATTGAACATTTTTAGAAGCTCTGCCATGGGATTCGAACCCTGACCCGTGTGTCCAAATCACGAGGTGAAAACGCACGGTTGCTAGCGTCTTGACGTAGTGATTATGGACGCACGGGTCAGGGTTCGAATCTCATGGCAGAGCTTCTAAAAATATATATATATATATATATATATATATATATATATATATATGATGTATGAAGGAGACTAATTTGGCTCAGTGCATTCCAAGATGAAGAGATTAAGTGAGAGCTCAGGTACTTGATGAAAGTGACGGCACACTGGGCTAGCATGCTATTTGCTTTTGCTACTTCGTCTGAGTAGAAACTGCTTCGGTTACATCATTCTAGACTTCCGTGCGAACATTTCATCAATGTGTCTAACATTCGTATTTTAGGTTTAACTTAGTTCGTCATTCGGCTTCTCGTTATATGACGCAAGAGTAATTTGACATTTGGAAATTTGAAAAAACAAAAGATCGTAACCGAAGTCGTTTCTGCTCAATCGAAGTAGCAAAAGCAAGTAGCAAAAGCAAGTAGCAAAAGCAAGTAGCAAAAGCAAGTAGCAAAAACAAGTAGCAAAAACAAGTAGCAAAAGCAAGTAGCAAAAGCAAGTAGCAAAACAAGTAGCAAAAACAAGTAGCAAAAACAAGTAGCAAAAGCAAGTAGTAAAAGCAAGTAGCAAAAGCAAGTAGCAAAAGCAAGTAGCAAAAACAAGTAGCAAAACATGTAGCAAAAACAAGTAGCAAATGTAAGTGGTAAAAGCAAGTAGCAAAAGCAAGTAGCATGCTAGGGAGAAAGGCCCAGTGTGCCGCCAACCTTGCTGTTAATCTGGATAAGTTGAACTCTTGTGGCGAGGGGAGCTCAGGTAGAGATATGAGCTTTTAATTTCCTGGCGTTGCGTGGCGCAGAACTTTCTCGTACAATTTACCTTTGATAAAGCCCATTGCGACAAAATTTTAGGAAATTAAAAGTTTATAACTCTATCTAAGTTTCCTTTGAAATCAAAGTCGCACTTGAAAGTAATCAGATGTAGATTTAATGAGTGAAGTTCATTTGTATTACTGAATAATCAATAACTATTCCGAGTTTCTTTTGAAATTAAAGTCGTACTTCAAAATATTCAAATATGGGTTCAATGAATGAGTAAATTTTATTTCCATGAGTAAATCATTAAGATTTAGAAGAGAAAATTACGTTGGTTCCCGACAGTCCTGGCCAGGAGGGGAGGCGACCCGAACACCGGCCAAAAAAATAAAATAAGATAATAAATAAATAAATAAATAGATAAGTAAATGAAAATGAAAAAGCGGCTTGTCGTAACTGACAGAGCTTTGCCCCATCAACGGTTTCTCGTTCCTCACTACGTGGGAAGATGAACTATTTTTTAGGTATAATCGAGACAAAATTGAGCTTCGTTTGATCAAAGGAGACTGTTCATTTTCAGAGCAAATCCGTAAAGAGTATTTTTGAACTGAAGGATCTCCTTTCCATTACTAAAATGAATAAAATTTTCTGACGTCAGGTGGAAAAAAAACGTCAAATATAACGAAAGAACTCGGGTCGCTTCGACATTTCCGTTTGGTGATACTAAATAGTAGAGATTTTGTCTTCGTTTCGCTTCATAATTTTATTCGATCAAGTTTTTATCACTTTCAGCCTTGAATCATATTCCACTTTTGTCCCGTCAGCATGGAAGAATGTACATCCTGACTTATCTTTTTACTAAGGCCAAACAATCTTGTCCGGATCATGGATGAGCTCAGATCAAATACACATCTACATATTTTTATCGACTGAAGTCACACTTTGTTAGCCTCTGACCTAATAGATCTCGTCTGTCCCTTTGAAGTATACAGATCAGAAAACTACGTCACTGTTTCTCTTCTTCGAGTCAAATCGTGCTGCGTAGTTGACAAGTGACTCGGGTAGAAGATTTGAAAGTTGAAGGGCAAGGAAGGGGAAGAAGATGGACAGAAAGGAAGGAGGAGAGGGGTAACAGACGCGGAGAAAATCATCAACGAATGTGGAAACTGAAAAGATATGTGGAGAGACAAGTGAAGAGAGAGAGAGAGAGAGAGAGAGAGAGAGAGAGAGAGAGAGAGAGAGAGAGAGAGAGAGAGAGAGAGAGAGAGAGAGAGAGAGAGAGAGAGAGAGAGAGAGAGAGATCCTTTGTAGTGCTAGAAGAGGTAGGGGTGATAATAGGCAGATAAAAGAGAGAGGAGGCATAATTAGAGAGTAGATACGAGAGGATAAACTGGAGTAAAAATGGGAAAAGGAAAAGAAAGATAAAGAGAAAAGAATAAAGAGGAAAAGAAGGCCGGCACTACAAGGATGATCGATAAAGTAAGTCGACGATGACAGAGAAGAGGCGTTCGAAACAATATGAAATAGTCGAAGAAAAAAGAAAACGTCAACAAAGAAAACAAACCTCTTTTATGAAGAAAGCGTCGAGAAGAAAGACAAAATCACCAAAGGATACTGAGGTGCTTTTGAGAAGGTAACTGAGTGAGGAAAGGGTAGAGGAAG
>NC_134804.1:49413777-49421277 GCF_046742065.1 Oratosquilla oratoria
CAGGAAAGAATGACTAGGTCATGGTCGACTCAAAGGGATTACGCTATTGGCTATTTAGCTTCTGCCAAAGTCTATATTCGTGTCGAAGTCCAATAGTACAAAAACGTTTGTACATTTATACTTTTGTACTTTAAGGACCGTAAAGTCCTGGTGTGGCGAATGCACACGCTTCAGTCTCACTAAGGAGGTCCAATAATTACACGATAAAGATAGCAATGTTCAACTCTACTGACCTTTTGACACTCATCAACTTTTATGCTTAGCAGAAGACTCACTCAGGTAGTATGAACTTCCTGTGGAAACGGCAGTCACGGGACTTATGAGGTGAATACAATGCAAAACAAATGGATACAGGCTGTGCTTCTCGCAAGCCTCGGTTCGAGTCCAGGGGACATGGATACAGGTGCAGTATGATCCTGCGGAGCAGGGCCAACACCAACGGAACGGCAACCTAATACAAAGTGACTACGTCGTAAAGTGGGCGCCACTATGGATTCCACTGGGCCATCCGTGTTTACATTCCCGGCCAATACAATGACGTCATCAATGTCTGACCAGTGTTCCAGAAATTCATTTCGCACACACTGCCTTGTTCTGTTACTTGCCACGGCCATATCGCGTGTTCCAATATAAAATTTCCAGTGTTTATGTGGTCCTAGGGTATCGGATTGACAAGACTGGGAGGAACATGGCACAAGACAATTGATTTGTGGTCATTGAACAAAATTTTACAAGGAGACTGAAGACTGAAGACCAAAGAAAATGAACGAGTGAATAGCATATAATAAGAATATAGTGTCTTATCAAAACAATGCTGCACTTCAGTTTCTAAGAGGTTATTTTATTTAGCTGTGGAATAAACAAAAGCCATTCGGGCCCAGGACTCTCTCATCTGCACCAAATCACCAAGTTATATCCAGAACACAATCAATAAACTGTAGGCGTTATCACACTAGGCTATTTTTCCTCCGACTGCTGGAGGAGGTTCGAATCCCGTAGATTTCTGAAAAGAATCCTCCAGCATGTCAAACGATATTCTATATATTTTTGTTGAGAAAACTAAATAGTTTGCCATAGTTATTTTACGGCAGGAAAAATGCTGGAGGTGGGCGGTACCTCCGATTAATCGGAGGTTGGAGGAAAAATAGCCCAGTGTGATAGCCCCTTAAGTCACCCTAAGCGGCACAAAACAGCAAAACGGCAAAACCAAGTGATAGTGTTTCATTCTCTGAAAGGTATTAGGAGGCAAATGAGAATTTCTATCAGTCAACCCAATACTACCGAGCCAGCGAATGGCAATTTGAAGAATCCGCGTTCTTCTTCCATCACGTCTGATGAAGTCCCGCATTTCACAACAAATACTTGAGATTCGTCTCCTACACAAAATTAGAAAATGAATAAATAAAATTAAAAAAACAACCAAGTGAAAGGCTTGAAATCCAAGATACATTGAAAGTTGAATCTGTGTAGTATAACAAGCACAAGAGAGAAATTAATCTGTAAAAACATAAGACACAAAACACAATGAAGGAAAACCAAGTAATGATTGGAAACGAAACCCCAAAAAATGCATTTCATGTGAAATACATTCAGGTAAGCTCAAAAATTCTCAATTTCATAATTGGATTCAGGATTAAAACTTTATATTAGTTCCATTGGCAAAAGGGCCTCCCGTTAACAAATCTTCTTAAATTTGGTCAATAAGATTACCAAATGTTAGTGATGGCTTGCACATAAGCCTTCACTCGTATTTAATAATAAACATATACATAATCAATACCACTTTTTCTAAATTCCTAACATTTGTTGCTGTTGTTTTCTTTTTTCTTTCATTTTTTCTTTTTATCTCTCTTTTTATCTAAGTCTTCTTACATGTCTATCTATCTTTCCATTCTTTTCTTTTTTTCTCTATCTCTTTCTTCCTCTCGATATTTCGTTATTTCATTTCATTTTATCCATCTTCTATAGTGATCTGGATGATGATCAGTAATCTACTGTACTGATTTTCATTTTGCATTTGTTAGTGTGTCTTCCAAGTTCGTGGCGCTGTGAATTAAATCGCACATAGACAGAAACGTCATAGGTAAATAGGGAATCTATCTGGCAGCTTAGTAGCCTGGAGGGGAGGAGTGACCATGTACAGTCACGTCATTTGTCACTATAACTCGTTTACTTGAACAATTTATTACACAATCAGTATGGATGTAATAAAGCGTTAACTTCATGAACATAGTGTCGTAGTTATGGAATCTGTCATGTGTTGTTGTTGTTGTTGTTGTTGTTGTTTTTTGAGGGGGGAAAAGACCAAAGTACACATATGGACTTGACTGATTGAAGTCATCTTCAGGACTTAATAAAGGGAAAATATCCAGCTTGGTTGAAATGTATGCTAGGCTTATACCATACCTAAACTAACTCCTCATTGCCCTTGTTGAAATATTCTCGGTTTCTTTTGGGAACTTAACTGGGTCAATGTGGCCACGTTTACATAGAGGCCATAGGAGAGGACTACAGGTCTGAAGAAAGTGAAAAGTTATATGACATCAGGATTCAACTATTTTGGATGCCAATTTGTTCCAGTTACTCATCGTTCTGTTTGGAGACCTGAACTCATTTTCACTTGTCTTCATTCTTCTAACATGATGTTTATCTTCCGCCCTGCCACAAAGATCAAGTATCCTCCTCTAGAGTTGCTGAGGCTGTTTTATGGGTTGAAAGGTTTTTCTGGAAAGTTATCCAATTAACTCTGCCGCCGATCGCCACTTTGGTCCTAGAGTTGGTTCAGAGTATCGATGTGAATACTGTGTGTACGCTATCGGTCGGGCCAGACAGGTTTGTTTGTTTTTATTTCCTTAATGGTTGCCAAACATGGAGCCTTGTACACATCTCCTAATTTCTCAACTGAAAGGATTCTTTGTAATTTATCATTTCATTTTCTCAACAGTACCAACAGTGGAGTAAAAATATATTAACATTTCAGAGTGTGTTTTAATTCCAACTAATTGGGTATAAATCGAAATATATCATTCTCTCTTCTGAATACTGATTACTGTTTGTGATTTCTTACGTTCCTCCCTATTTGCTATTTCTTCTTGATGCACCGGACTTTGATATTATTTGCCATGTATCTATCTGCATAAATCTTGTTTGTGCTCTTTTTTACATTTTCTTCGTTTGCCATGAATTCGGAAAGGTTGTGGTTATGGGCACGTACTTTTTCTCATATGGCCAAAAACCTGACAATTAAAATGATGAATAGACACCATAAATGTCATATACATTATTTCTCCCGTATGATGTATTTACCGTATCACTTTTATGTATTTTTTTTTCTAAAGTTGAGAGTGCGTTTTGTGATGTAATTTTGTTTCTCAATGTCCTTAGCTTTGATGTTTTTACCAGCTTAAACTTGTTATTATCCTTTATTGAGTTCCCAATCTATTATTCCTCATTACAATACTCTCGACAATTCCATTGTCCTTTGATCGTATCAGTCTTTATTTTCTTTTCATTTTTATCTTTGGCATAATTTCTTGTTTTTTCTTTCGTTCTTATTTTCTTCTTTCTTGTTTTTTTATCTTTCTTATACTTTTCTCTTTCTCTTTTCTTTCTTTTTTTCTTTCTCACTTTCTTATATTTTCTTCTTTCTTTTTCTCAACTTTCTTTTTCTCAATTTTCTTTCTTATATTTTTCTTAATATTTTTATATTTTTTCTGTCTTTCTTCTATTTTTCTTTCTTATCTTTCTTTATTTCTTTCTTTCCCTCTTTCAGATTTTTTCTTTTTTCTTTATTACCCTTCTTTCTCTCTTATTTGCTCCCTCTATTATCTCTCTCTTTTTTCTATCTTATATATTTTCCTCTTTTTTTCTTTGTATTTTTCTTTTTCTAATCTCTCTCTCTCTCTCTCTCTCTCTCTCTCTCTCTCAGAGAAACCAACGACGATTAATTATCTATATGTAGTAAGGAGACTCGTTCCCCTATTTTCCACCTGCCAAATCCGTCATCACCCGTCACCATCCTCTGGAGGTGCAACCCCGAAGGGTTGGCACACTGTTCCCGGACTGGCACCAAAATCTGTGTCTATCAATACCGACTTTATCGCGTAAGGAGAACTGACACTGGTCTGGGTGTGACCGCCTTTTCAGATCTCCCTGGTGCCCAGCCTCTCCGGCCAGTGTCATCAAAGGATTACAAAGGCGGAGCATGCCGACAGGAGACCTTTTGGTCCATAACTAGGTTGGATGCGGAAAAATATATAATAAAGAAATAAATAAAAATTTATAATAACATAAATGGTAATAAAATAAATAAATGCATAGGTATAGTTAAATAATAAACAAACAGGTAAATATCAAATGATAAATTGACAGAACTAATAATAAAACAAAATCAAGCAAATAACAAAAATAATAACAAATGATATAAAATATATGGCAGTCATTACAGCATCTTGCTTAGGTGTTTATCTAAACGAATCTTATAGCTTCGAACTGAACTACATTCCACCGCCTTTGCAGGAAGTTTATTCCATTCATTAACTACGCGTCTCAAACAATGTATCTACGCGTATGGCAGTCATTACAACATCTTGTTTAGGTGCTTATCTAAAATAATCTTAAAGCTTCAAGCTGAGGCGCCGCCCCCCCCCCCCCCGCAAGGTTGAGATTCGGAAGGATAACATACTCACAAACCTTAAGAAAAAAGTAAACAAATAAAAGAAAGAAATAATTATAGCAGCGTTTCTCAACCTTTTTACCCTTACGTAACCTTTAGAATAAATTGCATGTCTCAAGGAACACCTGAGCAAAAAACATATACCATATCTTTCTCATTTTATTTTCATCGTGATAATGGGTTAGATAGGATATCTATATTACATTATTGCAATAACCAATAATATGTCGTGCGTGTTTGATAATATTACGTATATGTAATTAAATAAAAAATAAAAAGTGCATTAGCTTCTCTCTCACTTGTTCTCGCGGAACCCTTAGGGAACTTTTGCGGAACCTTAGTGTTCCGGGGAACCTTGGTTGAGAAACGCTGAATTATAGTAATAAAGAAAAATAATGGAAACATAAAAACGACAAAACACCCGATGTCTTCACTCACAGAGTTCCAAACTAATAAAACAGAGACGGAAATTTAATAAATCTTACGAGAGGTCGTTGGAAGAACCCAAGAAACGTGTCGACTGCAATGGCTTTGTACTCGTAGGATGTCAAGCGATGAAACTTTAGTCAACATCATCTAATTCTTGGAACTGATGTTTCCATGTCATCCTTACAGTTCTCGGGCTTGAGTAGTTCTAGTTTGTTTTTACCCTCAAAGCTCACTGTTTCTTTTCTTTTGTTTTTATCTTTCTTCCTTACTCTCTTTTTCTCTTCTTTTTCTCTCTTTTTTTTTGTATTTACCTTGTAAAGTACTCTTTACTCTTTTAATTTTACTTTCGTATTTGCTTCCTACCTCATCATTATTGGATATTTTCATTACAAAATTTGTCTTTTTTTTTTCTCTTGAATTTCTTGCATACGAGTAAATTTTCTTCTCAGTTTCTATTTTTTTCTGTCTGTCCTTTTTAATTAGTTCATCCTAAATAACTTGTTCAAGGTTTACAATCTTAGTATGGGACCACACTAGATATTCTCGCTAGCATGCTACTTGCTTTTGCTGCTTCGTTCGAGTAGGAACTACTTTCTTTAACGACATTTTGTTTTTCAGATTTCCAAATCTCAAATTACTCTTGCGTCATATAGTGAGAATCTGAAAACGAGGAACGAAGAGAATTTAAACGTAAGCGAATAATAGACACATTATTGAGAAGTTCTCATGAAAGTCTAGAATATTCTAACCAAGGTAGTTTCTACTCAAACGAGATGGCAAAACCGAGTAACATGCTAGCCTAGCGTGCCGCCACCTTCAGTCTAACTTACAATATAGATGTCGCTGTTATTGCTATCTCTTTAGCTACAAAAATGAAATCCAACGATTTTCATTTGGTCTTTGCGGACTGCAGACAGTTAGACCTTCAGTCTAACTTACAATATAGACGTCGCTGTTATTGCTATCTCTTTAGCTACAAAAATGAAATCCAACTATTTCCATTTGGTCTCTGCGGACTGCACAGGCCAACGGATGCCAGTAATGACTTTCTGTGGTGTCTTTATCATCACCATTACCAATTTCTCCCACTTACTTTGATATCTCAACTCAATCATCCTAATCCGAGGAGATTTCATCCTAATTGTCCCATTGAACCAGTTGGAATGAACCTTTTTCAACTCCGATCCCCCTAACCCGGAAGCCTATTTTTCCCTCGCCCCCAAACTTTTTCCCTAAAGGCAGTTGGAATAAACCTTTTCCAGCTCCGATCCCCCTAACCCGGAAGCCTATTTTTCCCTCGCCCCCAAACTCTTTCCCTAAAGGCAGTTGAAATGAACCTTTCCCAGCTCTGATCCCCCTAACCCGGAAGCCTATTTTTTCCCTCGCCCCCAAACTTTTTCCCTAAAGGCAGTTGGAATAAACCTTTTTCAACTCCGATCCCCCTAACCCCTAAACCTATTTTTCCCTCACCCCCAAACTCTTTCCCTAAAGGCAGTTGGAATAAACCTTTTCCAAATCCGATTCCCCTAAATCCTAACCCTATTTTTTCCTCACCTCCAAACTCTTTCCCTCAAGGCAGTTGAAATAAAAAAAATTCCAACTCTAATCCCCCTAGCCCCTATACCTATTTTTCCCTCACCCCTAAACTCTTTCCCTAAAAGCAGTTGGAATAAACCTTTACCAGCTCCGATCCCCCTAACCCCTAAACCTATTTTTCCCTCGCCCCTAAACTCTTTCCCTAAAGGCAGTTTGAATAAACCTTTCTCAACTCCGATCCCCTAACCCCTAAACCTATTTTTATCCCTCACCCCCCAACTCTTTCCCTAAAGGCAGTTGAAATGAACCTTTTTCAACTCCGATTCCCCCTAACCCGGGAGCCTATTTTTCCCTCGCCCCTAAAATTTTTCCCTAAAGGCAGTTGGAATCAACCTTTTCCAGCTCCGATCCCCCTAACCCGGAAGCCTATTTTTTCCCTCACCCCCAAACTTTTTCCCTAAAGGCAGTTGGAATAAACCTTTTCCAGCTCCAATCCCCCTAACCCAAAAGCCTATTTTTCCCTCGCCCCTAAACTCTTTCCCTAAAAGCAGTTGGAATAAAAAATTTCCAACTCTAATCCCCCTAGCCCCTAAACCTATTTTTCCCTCACCCCTAAACTCTTTCCCTAAAAGCAGTTGGAATAAACCTTTACCAGCTCCGATCCCCCTAACCCCTAAACCTATTTTTCCCTCGCCCCTAAACTCTTTCCCTAAAGGCAGTTGGAATAAACCTTTACCAGATCCAATCCCCCTAACCCCTAAACCTATTTTTTCCCTCACCTCCAAACTCTTTCCCTAAAAGTATCATTATCACATTGGGCTATTTTTCCTCCGACTTTTGGAACAAATTAGCAACCCGCA
>NC_134804.1:49426277-49458777 GCF_046742065.1 Oratosquilla oratoria
ATTCAACCTAGTACATATCAAATATATTATATCAATGTTGTGTGTGTGTGTGTGTGTGTGTGTGTGTGTGTGTGTGTGTGTGTGTGTGTGTGTGTGTTTGTGTGTGTGTGTGTGTGTGTGTATTCACTTGGTCTTTGGATCACGTGTTGGACTCGTGATCGACAGCTATTTCCCTCCTGGAAGAGAGCTCAGAGCTCGTAGGTCCGATCTATGGGTAATGCTATGACCTTGCACACACGCACACCCCCAACTCCCCGCCCACAAGAGTCAGAGTAACGACCCGAGGCACAGCGATACCGAAATAATTTCGGCCCTGGGCAGGATTCGAACTGGGTACTGGGAGCACTTCTACTTCCCAGTTCAGCGCTCTACCAACTGTACCACCGAGAGAGAGAGAGAGAGAGTGTGTGTGTGTGTGTGTGTGTGTGTGTGTGTGTGTGTGTGTGTGTGTGTGTGTGTGTGTGTGTGTGTGTGTGTGTGTGTGTGTGTGTGTGTGTGTGTGTTACATACCCTTTTTTGATACAGAAGCCTGTCCTTGCGTCCCTTTTTTATCAACCTCTTCTCAAAGTTGACTCATGTTTTCCGTCTGGAAACTTGTAACAACAAGCGCAGCTACGCGGAAGACTCGTTTTGTCAACACCCTTAAAACTTATTATATTCTTACCTGTCTTCCCATGTTCTCGTCACTCGCTTTCATTCCAAAGTTGTCAATCTCCTCTCCCAGTTTTTCACACTTAGCAAGGGTCTAAAGGAACGTTTCTCAACCTTTTCACCCTTGCGTAACCTTTAAAATAAATTGCATGTCTCAAGGAACCCCTGCGCAAAAAAAAAATGAATAAAAGTACACCATATCTTTCATTTTATTTTCATCGTAATAATAGGTTAGATAGGATGATGTCTATATTACATTATTACAATAACCAAGAATATGTCGTGCGTGTTTAATTATATTACTTATATGAAGTTAAATAAAAAATCAAACGTGCATTAGCTTATCTCACGTGTTCTCGCGGAACACCCTTAGGGACCTTTTGCGGAACCTTAGTGTTCCGGGGAACCTTGGTTGAGAAACGCTGGTTTAAAGTTAGCGAATCAAGACACCTCTCTCTCCTCTCTCATCCAATGTGGGTAATTCCATGTATAAACACTATGCGAGAACAGAACGTTTGGGTTGTTACAGCGGAGTGTCGTGCTATTAAAGGCTCCATCATCACATGGTATTTCTTGTTTTCAACTATCAATCTAATACAATCCTAATTAGTGTAATCTTTCCTCAATATCCTTTGTTCGCCTGGCTAAGAATTAGTTCAGTTGTCATTCTTTGTCTTGGTCTTTTCTTGGTCTTTTCTTGGTCTTGGTCTTGGTCTTGGTCTTGGTCTTGGTCTTGGTCTTGTCTTGGTCTTGTCTTGGTCTTGGTCTTGGTCTTGTCTTGTCTTGGTCTTGGTCTGGTCTTGGTCTTGTCTTGGTCTTGTCTTGGTCTTGTCTTGGTCTTGTCTTGGTCTTGTCTTGGTCTTTTCTTGTCTTGGTTTTTTCTTGTCTTGGTTTTTTCTTGTCTTGGTCTTTTCTTGTCTTGGTCTTTTCTTGTCTTGGTTTTTTCTTGTCTTGGTCTTTTCTTGTCTTGGTCTTTTCTTGTCTTGGTCTTTTCTTGTCTTGGTCTTTTCTTGTCTTGGTCTTTTCTTGTCTTTTCTTGTCTTTTCTTGTCTTTTCTTGTCTTTTCTTGTCTTTTCTTGTCTTTTCTTGTCTTTTCTTGTCTTTTCTTGTCTTTTCTTGTCTTTTCTTGTCTTTTCTTGTCTTTTCTTGTCTTTTCTTGTCTTTTCTTGTCTTTTCTTGTCTTTACTTTTCTTTACTTTTCTTTACTTTTCTTCACTTTACTATTCTTATATTGAAAAAGTTTTCAGGCAAATTATTTTGGTAATGGAAAACAAACACGGGGGAAATCAGGAAATGCTAATCATTAGGATTTTGTTCAAAAGAGGAACTTCATAAGAGAGTGTATATAGAAAATTGCGGTGGAAAGTTAGGTAGTCATCTTGTCGGACGTATAGGAAAGATCTCTCTTGGGGCTCCATAGATAATTGATTTCCTGGCGCGTTCCTTTTTGAACGAAACGTTAGTGTGATTACATGCCGTGTTCCCCACTCCCATGTTTATGTCCTCCATCATCATTTTTATACATACATACTGTACATACATACATACATACATACATACATACTGTACATACATACTGTACATACATACGCCAAAGGCTTTTTCCCCCTTACAAGGAAAGTAGCAAAAAAAAAAATGAGGCATAAAACCCACTCCCACCCATTCCATCCCCACATACTCCACTCACATCCACCACCCCTCCCTCCCTCTTATCTTGGTTCCTCCTGGATGACGGGTCATCCCTACATCTCACCCACTGCCCTGGGTCAGAAGCAAGGCCGCTTCATTAAATCGGCGACCCCCCCCCTCTTCGTCCACTCGTGCAGAAATGGAGAAGACGGGGAGAAAGCCCTTCGGGCTGCGTCAAATTAATTTTCATACATACTCCTAAACACTGTATTTGCTATCATCAACTCTTTCTTGACGCAACATCAACTCTCCACTACGATTTTTTCCTGGAACTCCACACTTCCCAACCACTGTCTATTGCTTCATTTCCTACCCCAGCATTAAGGTCTCTAAACACCACTACATTGACGTTTCTCCCTAATCCCTCTATGCACTCATTTACTGTAAATCTATCCAAAAATCCTTCCTTTCTTTGACACTTTTTTTCCTATCAGGCCCATATGCACTTACAAAAACCCACCTCTCCTTTCTCAGTTTCACCTTCATCCTCATTAACCTTAAAGAAACCTCTTTCCACTCCACTACACGCTTACCTATTTCTTCACTTACTAGTATAGCCATCCTTTTTCTCCCTCATCCTCTCTTCTCTCCTGAGATCCTTCCAACTACATTCCCAAACTCAAACTCGCCCCTCCCTCTCAACTTAGTTTCACTCAATGCCAAAACATCCATCTTTCTTCTCACAAACATACTGCCTATCTCTTCCCTTTTACTCTCATCTGTACCACATCCACGCACATTAAAAGACCCAAATCTTAGAGTACTGGTTGTAAAACTCCTCCTAGACCCTCTTATGTCTTTACTTTTTTTTTTTTTTTTTTTTTTTTTTTAGGAATGTCCCCTTTGGGGCTACAGGGAGAAGGATGCCTAGTCATCTCCCCGTCCCGTTTTTGTCGTCTCATACGATTCAAGTGGAAAGACTTGGTGGCAATATTCTTTTCTCCCACCACTGAGTCAGGCGAAGAAAGGAAATGATATTCAGAGAAATAGTACAGGATAGTAACAAAAGTGGGGGAGGGGGGCTTTTCTTTTTATGTGAAGAACGCTACTTAATGTATCAATCTTATGACAATGAATCTCACCTAAGAGTAACATCTATTGTTATTATTTTTATTTATTATTTTTTTTTCCTCTTTCGTTCTTCTTTTTTCTCCTATTGATCCTCTTTCCTTTTATTTTTCTTCCTATTATTTTACTTCCTTTTTTCTTTTCTTTTTCTTCTTCTTCGTCTTTATCTTCTTATATTACCTCGACCAGATTCCTGGAGGACCCATGATGGTGATGATGGTGATGATGGTGATGATGGTGATGGTGATGATGATGATGGTGATGATGATGATGGTGATGATGATGATGGTGATGATGATGATGATGATGATGATGATGATGATGATGATGATGATGATGATGATGATGATGATGATGATGATGATGATGATGATGATGATGATGATGATGATGATGGTGATGATGATGATGACGATGACGACGACGACGATGATAGGAAAAAACAATAAGAATATCTATATACTAAGGGTCTTTCCCCCCTTACAAGGAAGGTAACCAGCTAATGGGGTGAACCCGCTCCCACCCATTCCACTCCCATTCCACCCCTTTCCTATAAGCTCCTTGTGGATGAGGTGTCTCCCACATCCTTGTGTTCGTATGTTCTATCCCTCGCCCACTGCCCGGGTCAGAAGCAATGCAGCAAGGCACAGCACATTCACAATTGGGCCAGCCGCTTTATCTACATGGTGGCCCTCGCCCGTCGCCCCCCTCATGCGAAAATTAGAGAAGACGAGGAGAAATCCCTTCGGGGTTATGTCAGCATAGCAAGGGGTTCAAATCTTCCAATGCAATAACCCCGTCATTTAGGGTTATCACACTGGGCTAGATTTTCCTCCGACACCCTACCTCCAACCTCCATCTAACATTCATATAGGCTTACAATCTCTCGTTTCATCATCCAACTGTGCTATATATGACATACAGGTAACTTGATACAATTGGAAATTCGAAAAAAGAAATATTGCAACCGAAGTCGTTTTTTAACTCGAACGAACTCTCAACTGTCGTAGCTGGTGAAGCCCGTGGAAGAAGCTCAGTGTGATAGCCCCTTAAGAGGGAGTGGTTTTGGCTAGAATATGCCCGGCAGTGCTTTGAGTTAGCAGAGTACATCGGGAGAAATCTCGACACTTGACTGTAGGTCATCACACTGAAGGCGAACGCTGACAACTGCGATGCTGCATATTCATGCGACTTGGTCCTCGCTTCCCGTCCCGATTTACTATTTGCCCTACATTCACTCACTCACTCACTCTCACTCTCTGTCTGTCTGTCTCTCTGTCTCTCTCCATTCCTGTCTCCATCTCTGTCTCTCTCCATCTCTGCCCCTGTCTGTCTGTCCGTCTGTCTCTGTCTGTCCATCTGTCTATCAGTGTGTCTGTGTCTGTCTCTGTGTATCTCTCTCTCTCTCCCTCTCTCTCTCTTTTTTCTATATTCTCTCTCTCTCTCTCTCTCTCTCTCTCTCTCTCTCTCTCTCTCTCTTTTCTCTCTCTCTCTCTTTCTCTCTCTCTCTTCCTCTCCCTCTCTCTTTCCCGCCTCACATCATTCCTATTCATGACCGCCAAAGCATTCCATCTCGTTATTTCTTAAAGATCCCCTGCTACCTGTCCCTCCTCTCCCTCCGTTCCCAGGCCAAATCCCTCCAACTGCATAATAATCTCAGAGTTCGAGTAACGAACTGAACATTGTCCGTTGGACCCTCCGCTATCACTGACATGACATGACATTTTGTGTGTGTGTGTGTGTGTGTGTGTGTGTGTGTGTGTGTGTGTGTGTGTGTGTGTGTGTGTGTGTGTGTGTGTGTGTGTGTGTGTGTGTGTGTGTGTGTGCGCGCGCACGTCCGTCCTTCCGCAAGCGACTCTAATTTCAATACGGGTTTTGTTTGATAAGACCGATGGATAAATCCAACAATGTTCAGGAATTTGAACTACCTGTAGGATGTGATATCTGCACTTCACCTCCGTATTCCCGTGAGTCATGATACAGAACTTCCTGTTATGGATTCAAACGGGCACCAAAAACGCGAATTAGTAAATTCATATTGGCGTGGGGAGGAGGGGTGCCTGCAAAAACACACGTACGCACACACACACACACACACGCACGCACAAGACCGACACATCAGCATCCTGATTTCCACGCACACCCATGCATGTCTATCGATATAAAAACGCAAACACACGCAGACATAGATACACATATCAATAATCACACCCACTTACACGTGTGTGTGTGTGTGTGTGTGTGTGTGTGTGTGTGTGTGTGTGTGTGTGTGTCTGTGTCTGTGTCTGTGTCTGTGTCTGTGTCTGTGTCTGTGTCTGTGTCTGTGTGTGTGTGTGTGTGTGTGTGTGTGTGTGTGTGTGTGTGTGTGTGTGCTCGTGTGTAAAAAGAATCTTGACGAAGGCATACCCATCGATGTTGATTCTTAAGTTGGTAGTAACTTACCCCAGTCACTGTCTAGTAAATGATTCATGCCTCGGCACTGGCCCCAGATAGAAAAAGAGTTGAGTGTGTTTTACTTCATTATCAAGTGACTGAATGTCTCAAAATTACCTCTTCGAAAGAGTTCAAGTCAACTTGTGTCTCTAGGTCAGACACGACGCCCCGAGCCAAGTAACTACCGACTGGGCCAACGCCTCACGGTCCTCGGCTACCATCCCCTAGTGTCAAGGTGGTGGGTGCACATACCCTCCTATGACCCCTGGGACTATTGGGTTAGAATGTATACCCAAATTCTGATCTCCCCTTGTTGGGTTCGAAGATGGTTGAGGGTATGGGAGGGTGAATCACAGGCTCATGTTCATGGCAACTATACTGGACACAGACAGAAAGACATAAAATGAAGAGACCTCCAGAGCCTCGGATTAAAAAAGAAAGTCTGGATGTACTGGCTGACTCTTGCAGAACGTAATTGCACTCATAAAGGAATAAGGTAAGACGTGTCAGATAATCTTGGATTATGGTTTCCTAAGGAGCAGAGGTACATAGTTATCGAGTTCTGAAGAACAGTAACCATGATAATAGCAACAGAGCAAATAAAGATGCAGTATTGTGGTGGACAGTGAGAGGCTGAAATTAGTCAGTGAGAAATGAGTGATAACTTTAAAAGTCTTTGGATTTTGTACTCTGTAGTGAGTGAATCGAATTACAGTATCCCAAATGTGAGACGCGTACTTTGAACAAGAATGAACAAGTTTTGTACCTATGGTCAGCGGTTCAGTTAGGGTTAAATGAAAATCAGAAACGATACAAAACACCCTATTTCATTAAAGCAATAGTCAAGTTACAAATTTTCCAGTTGTGTTTGCTAGTGAAGGACAGACCAAGAATGTTTACATGTTACAAGGGAAATCGACTTTCATCGAACAACAGGGTCGCGAGAAGAATATAAAAAGGCTAGCTTTGGGTTCTTCTTATCAAAATAAAAATATTTTTGTTTGACGGAGAATAAATCTTTTGCAATGCAGGGTAGAAGTAAATAGTTTATGATTCTCAGGAGTTTTAAGGATACGGTGCCTTTCGGAACTTTTGTCACTGTCTTGGATAACACAAGATCAAGTGTACTTAATCCAGGGTTTTATAGAGTTAGAGTTAGAAATTTTGTGCAGAATATATTCTTCTGTACCTGAAATGATAATTGAGATACATTTTTCAGTCACTGAGTAAAGAAACAGTAATCACTCCGCATAGAAATCAAAGAAACATTGTCACGTAAATTCACAGTCATGGGAGACAAAGGTCTCTGCGTAAGAAGCGGAGAAGTGGAAGGAATTATGTTATGATTGGACGAGGAGGAAAGACTGATAGCACAAGTTGAAGGTTAAGCAGTAAGGAAAAGGTCAGGAATGTTGAGTTTCTTTCCAAGTTGGCCATTCTGGACAGTTCACCAGCTGGATCGGTAAACGACAAGGAAACCCAAAAAGGATGAACTCTGAAATCTCCTAAGATGTGAATTTTTATAGAAAGAATAGTCGGATAGAATATCTTCTACTGAAGAGGCTAGGCCGTCGAAAAATCCTGGATACTCTTTAGAATTAAGTGATATTTAAAAAGTACATACATACCTAAAGAAAGACTGAATTTATACTTTGAGACAAATAACTGAAATATTGGTAGATTCAATCATGGAAACACAAGAAACTTCACGATCAGTGTGCGCATATACTGTACGTAACAAGCTTAGGATTGAAATCAGAATATATTAGGACGCGAAATACACATGAATTTCAGATAGAAAGAGAAAATATGATTTGGGAAAGAAATGGAGTTCCATAGAGATGAGATTTGGCAGAAGGCTGCGACTACTCCATAAAATGATAAAGTTACCGGGAACATCAAGACACCTCTGGAAGTTGTCAATCAAAATTGTACCTTATTGGAGATGTTTTCAGTCCCCTTCCCCCAGAACATAACACTGAGGTGAAGGAGGAGAAGAAGGAAAAAGAGGAGGAAGAGGAGGAGAAAAAGGAGGAAGAGGAGGAGAAGAAAGAGAAGATGATCAAGAAGGAGAAAAAAGTGGAAGGAGAAAAGTGGAAGAAGGAAGAGAAAGAAAGAGAAAGAGAAAGAGAGAGAAAAAGAGGAAGAAAGAAAAAGAGAAAGAAAAGAAAAAGAAAAAGGAAAAAGAAAAGGAAAAGGAAAAAGAAAAGGAAAAAGAGAAAGAAAAGGAAAAAGATAAAGAAAAAGAGAAAGAAAAAGAGAAAGAAAAAGAGAAAGAAAAAGAGAAAGAAAAAGAGAGAAAAAGAGAAAGAAAAAAGAAAAAGAAAAAGAAAAAAGAAAAAGAAAGAGAAAAGAAAAAAGAAAAGAAAAAAGAGAAAAGAAAAAAGAGAAAAGAAAAAGAGAAAGGAAAAAAGAGAAAAAAAAGAGAAAAGAAAAAGAGAACAGAAAAAAAGAGAAAAAAGAGAAAAGAGAAAGGAAAAAAGAGAAAGAAAAGAAAAAAGAGAAAGAAAAGAAAAAAGAGAAAGAAAAGAAAAAAGAGAGAAAAGAAAAAAGAGAGAAAAGAAAAAAGAGAGAAAAGAAAAAAGAGAGAAAAGAAAAAAGAGAGAAAAGAAAAAAAAAGAGAAAAGAAAAAAGAGAAAGAAAAGAAAAAAGAGAAAGAAAAGAAAAAAGAGAAAGAAAAGAAAAGAGAAAGAAAAGAAAAAAGAGAAAGAAAAGAAAAGAGAAAGAAAAGAAAAGAGAGAAAGAAAAGAAAAAAGAGAAAAGAAAAAAAGAGAGAAAAAAGAAGAAAAAAGAAGGAGGAGGAGAAGGAGAAGAAGGAGAAGGAGAAGGAGAAGGAGAAGAAGGAGAAGGAGAAGAAGGAGAAGGAGAAGGAGAAGGAGGAGAAGGAGAAGGAGAAGGAGAAGGAGAAGGAGAAGGAGAAGGAGAAGGAGAAGGAGAAGGAGAAGGAGAAGGAGAAGGAGAAGGAGGAGAAGGAGAAGGAGAAGGAGAAGGAAGAAGAAGAAGAAGAAGAAGAAGAAGAAGAAGAAGAAGAAGAAGAAGAAGAAGAAGAAGAAGAAGAAGAAGAAGAAGAAGAAGAAGAAGAAGAAGAAGAAGAAGGAGGAGGAGGAGGAGGAGGAGGAGGTCAAGACCTTACGCCAGGAGGCTCTGAGTAGCTGCGGCTGAACCCGTCACCTTTGCCCTATGCGCTAGGACTGTTGGGGGTAGGTAACAGTCACTGCTGGGAACCGGAGAGGAGTGCGGGATTCGAACCCACAACTAAAAGAATGCGACGCCACCACGCCCGGTTACGTCACCAGCGCAGAAGCGAAACAATAAAGAAAAAAACAAAATTGTAATGAGCTTTCCAGTGTAGCGATCGATAGAGGACAAACTGTCCTATGTGTTATCAGCAACACACAAAGTTACAAGACAATTAGGGACAGTTTAAGAGACAGGAATATCCTGAACTATGGTATCCTTAGCCACTCTCTCTGTCCTCCTGACGGCGGCGGACCACTAGGCTAGCATGCTACTTGGTTTTGCTACTTCGTTCTAGACTTTCATAAGAACAATTCACCAGTGTGACTATCATACTCATAGGTTTGACTTCTCTTAGTCCGTCATTCATCTGCTCATTGTATGAGGCTAGAGTAATTTGACATTTGGAAATTTAGAAAAAAGGAAAAGATTGTAGCCGAAATGGGTTCTACTCAATCGAAGTAACAAAAGCAAGTAACATGCTAGTGAGAAATGCCTAGTGTGCCGCCACCTCATGGGAAATGAGCAAATTCTCCTTACCCCTTTTAGGTGCCTCTTAAGCCCCAGTCACACTATCACGATTCTCGTCCAGTGTTGCTTCAGGGGGCGACTTCGCCTAAAGCAGTTCAGACTTCACTAAGTCTATAATTCATCAACGCGTCTAATATTCCTACAGGTTTAATTTCTCCCAGTTCGTCTTTCAGCTTCTCAACATGTGACGCAAAAGTAATATGACATTTGGAGATTCGAAAAATAAAAAATCATAAACGAAGTCGTTTCTGCTCAAACGAACCCTTTCGAGTCCTGACAGAAAACGTAGGAAATAGTTGGGACTCACCGATCCTCAACCCATGGGGATTCCAACTCCAGGGGATGAGATAAACCGTTATTTCCGTTTGAATTCAAATCTCATTAAATACATATAAACGACGAAGACGAGGGGCAATAAATGAAATATAAAAAACGATGATAGATGTGGCTTGTATGCATACGTACCCAGGAAATGAAACGTAGAAGATAACCTGGCAGGGAAAATAAGGAATGAAATTGCGACCTCTTACGAAAAGTATTCGTTAATTAACGGCCAAAGTGCACTCCAGCAAATGAATGAAATAATTTGGTAAACGCCATGCCTAATGGTCTTCCGGGAGGATTCATGGTCTGAAAAGTGGGGAATGGGGGACGTCAAGACGGTAACCTCCTTTATTGATTTAGTTCCGGCAACGAACGTCCAATTTCCTACAGCTGAGGGGGAGAATTTCGTTCTGAGGATGGCCTCGATCTATCAAAGTGACTTCAGACCAAATTTCAACTTAGGTTGTTCGCTGGGCGAGCAGATTAGAGCGTCGCCATTTGCGGCAGAGGTCGAGGTGGTAGTGGTTCGAAACCTCCCGCCTGCGAGTTGGACCAAGGGCATGGTACATTAAATTCCAAGCTACAACGTCCGCTGTAAGGAGCACCGTCCTAGCCTCCTGATAAATTGAATTATCTTAATAAAACTTCTTAGCCCGAAAAACATGCGTTAAGTTGATGACCGCGCTAATAAGGGTAAGCGAATGAGCAGAATCTAATCTATTTAATGAACTTTCTCAAGTTTATTGATATTAATGTTTACTAATAATTATTGCCATTTACATATATACTGTCCCTTGAATTGAAAACTGCAATGATTATTGCTGCAGTCTGTAGTCATGATAGCCTCTGCTATACCAATCACAGTAAATGTATTAGGAATAGTAAAGTAGTCATTGATAGTAAAATCGTTGTCTTCTATTACGTTGTCACGTTGGGATTCTACAGGCTTCGCCAGCGCCGAAGTTGAGAGTTCGTTTGAGTAAAAATTACTTCGGTTACAATATTCTGCTTTTCAAATCTCCAAATACGAAATTCTCTTTCCGTCATATGTAGCAAAGCTGAATAATGAACTAAGAAATTATAAACCTATACTAATGTTAGACATACTGTTAAAATATTCTCAGAAATTTCTAGATTTCCGTAAGCGAATTTCCGTAAGTCTAGATATTCAAATGGAGGTTGGAGGTGGGATGTCGGAGGAAAAAGAGCCCAGTGTGATACTCCCTTTAGGAACAGAGCCACCTTCAGTAACCACACCCAGGCTTTATCATAATCTAGCCATGACGTGTTATCATAACACTACATTAGCATACATGAACGTTATTGATCAAAACCAAAGCCCTTCAATACGAGTCAAACTCTCAGCTGCCTGATGTACGATGATTCGATGATGCACCATCGATATAGAATATAAAGTCACAGCTGTATTACTCGTTCTCTTTCACTCTGGATATTATTAACCACAAAAAATATGATCAAGCCAGTTCACAGAATATGGGGGTCACACAGATACAACTAAAAAAATAGATATAATAAAGACGCCAATGGCGGAAACCGCATACACCCAATTGCCCCCTCATGACACCTAAGTAGGATTCATCGTGTGGAAGGAGTTTTTAATGTCCATATTTTTACGGTCATAAGAACATAAGAAATAAAGGAGACTGCAAAAGACCATAAGGCCTACACTAGGCAGCTCCGTATCCATCACCACCTGTCATCCCCATACATAAAGTTGTCAACCTAAACAAAATAAGATAGTTGTCTTCAGGAGAAAAAAAAAGCGTCACCGTGAAAAAACGTATCCTTTACCCACTACGGACACCTGTAGGCGAACAAAAAGGCGTTAAGGAAGGTAATAGACACACTTTCCTGCCAATGCAGATCTCATTTCAAGCTAATGCAATCTCCTTTCGTCGTCACCCCTTCAGCAACTACTCACCCTCTAAGTACATTCATTAGCCATCGTATCTTTGTTCTTGCCTTCTCCTCTACCACCTCCTCGAGTTCTTCCTCCTTTGCTTTCTTCTCCTCCTCACCTCCTCCTCGTCCTGCTCCTCTTCCTCCTCCTCCTCGTCCTACTCCTACTTTAACTCCTCCTCCTCCTCGTCCTGCTCTTCTTCCTCCTCCTCTCACTCGTCCCCTTCCTTCTCCTCCTCATCCTTATCCTCATCCTACTCTAACTCGTCCTCTTCCTTCTCCTCCTCCTACTCCTTATCTTCCTCCTCCTCTTTCTCGGCTTCCTCCTCATTTGCTTTCTTCTCTTCCTCTTCGTCCTCTTCCTCCTCTTAATTGTCCTCTTCCTTCTCCTTGTCCTGCTCCTGCTCCTCCTCCTCCTCTTCTAATTCGTCCTCTTCGTTCTCCTCCTCATCCTTATCCTCCCCCTCCTCCACTTCCTCGACTTCTTCCCCCTCTGCTTTCTTCTCCTCCTCTTCCTCGTCCTGCTCCTCCTTCTCCTCCTCCTCTTCCTACTCGTCTTCTTCCTCCTCCTCCTACTCGTCCTCCTCCTCCTCTCCCTCCTCTTACTATTCGTCCTCCTCCTCCTCTTACACCTCGTCTTCCTTCTTCTACTTGTCCTCTACCTTCTCCTCCTCCTCCTCTTCCTACTCGTCTTTTTCCTCCTCCTCCTCCTACTCGTCCTCCTCCTCCTCCTCTTCCTCCTCTTACTATTCGTCCTCCTCCTCCTCTTACACCTCCTCTTCCTTCTTCTACTCGTCCTCTATCTTCTCCTCCTCCTCCTCTTCCTCCTCCTACTCGTCCTCCTCCTCTTCCCCCTCTTACTACTCGTCCTCCTCCTCCTCTCACTCCTCCTCTTCCTTCTTCTACTCGTCCTCTACCTTCTCCTCCTCATCCTTATCCTCATCCTTTTACCAAGTCTTGGCGACAACAAAGGGAACTTAGAATCCCCCCCTTCCCTTCCCCGCCGTGAATTAGAACTTGGGTAACGGAACTTCAGCGTATCGTTTCATCTTCCCAAGAAACACCTCTGAAGGTTCCTCTACTTTCAGTCATAACTACATCTACATTGTCTGTTTTGCGAGGGATTTTTAAGACGATATTTCCTTCTCTAGATTTAGAGACTGAATTGTCAACCAAAACGTCATCTTCTCGTATCATCGACAGTTGAATGAGATCATGAAAGATATTAATAAACAACTTAGTTATGGTGATAGTGCCATTTAGGTCACTCTGTACCAGGTGTAGATGAACTACCCCTCATAGTAGGAGGAGAAGGAGGACAAGTAGGAGGGGAAGAAATAGAGGAAGTGGAGAAGGAGGAGGATAAGGAGGAGGAGGAGGAGAAGGACGAGGACGAGTAAGAGGAGGAGGAGGATAAGGAGGAGGAGAAGAAAGAGGACGAGTAAGAGGAAGAGGAGGATAAGGAGGAGGAGGAGAAGGAAGAGGACGAGTAAGAGGAGGAGGAGAATAAGGATGAGAAGGAGAAGGAAGAGGACGGGTAAGAGGAGGGGGAGCAGGACAAGGAAGAGGAGGAGTAGAAACCAGAAGAAGAAGAAGTAGAGGAAGTGGGGAAGGAGACAGACAAGAACAAAGATACGATGGCTAATGATGAACCACCTTCTCTGTATGTTCTGAGAAAGTTTAGATCAAACTGGCCTCTATCATATTTGTAACATTTTTCAGAAGGGAACAGCTGTCCCCTCTGCTTTAATTTCCCTTTCCCTTTTTCAAGACAGTATATATTTTACAGACCGAGCCGATGTTATCAGACTATTGAAAGAAAAGTAACCAAAAACATGCCTTTGTAAGGTCCTAATCATGTTGGATTCTTCATTTTTGTTTGTCCACAGATCATAATCTTTCACTATCAAGTCTTCAGTAGTCCCTCTACCCTAAAAAAAAAAAGTTAAAAAAGTCATGTAATCATAATGATTCAGTTTGACATTGTGAGACTCACCCTATCAGGAGACTAGTATAGTGCTGGGACGGCTAAGACAGAGGACTTTTTAGCGTGGGATTTAATGAACCATGCCCTTGGTTCAACTCGCTAGCGGCCTCGACCTCCGCCGCAAGTATCGACGCTCCAACCAGCTCGGCTAGCGAGTATCATACATTATGATTTGTCTTCTGTGTACAGACATGTGGTTTCAAGAATTTGAGGGTCTTAAATGGGGTCTAATTGGTCTTGGCTCCCTCTTAGCCAAAAAGACGACCTTCTCAGCTGTATAAGAACAGTTAGCACTAAACCCAGAACAACTTCCATAGAAAAGGTCACCGTTTCGAAAAGGCTGACACTTTATGTTTGCTCCTCCGTTTCCTATTCGTGGCATGGTAGCGGGTAAGGAGAGGAGAGGAGAACAGCTGTCAGAGGAGAGGAAAGGACACTTCCTAGACTAATGCACAATGTTCTGAAGTTGTACGCCGCAGGACAAAGACAAGAGTAAGACGTCAAAGTCTCCTCCCAGTAGTTGCGCTTTGCCAGTCACTCTGAGAGGAACCCCACGCACGAAGCTCCAAATGCTTCTGTGCAAATCTTAGTAAAGGGAGGACGAGGAGGACGGAGAACTCCTTTGTGGAGTCTCAAGTCTTCCTGGAGGCGTTTGAAATATTCCTCCAGCTCTCTGTATTCGTGTTTGTTCTTCAACACCATCGCCACAAAGGCACTGCACCTGGCTGTTCCTTTCAACTCAGTGACGTACAAGGATGATTCAGTCTCCGTTTTCTAATACTAGTCTGTTCTTGCATTAGCTCAGATCCCCTTAGTAAACTCCAGTTATAAAGTGGAACGTTTTGTCGAAGAACTCTGATCATGTATAAATTTATCTGTTCTTGTCATAACTGAATAAAATCAACTGGTGATGGAAAGAAGATATAACAGGTGTTTTTTCCAACATAATTGTATATGGATGATGTTGTGATGCATGAGGTGGAGTGGGTGTGGGATAGGGGGTGAGGGAGCATGTATGAGAAATAATTTAACGCAGCCCGAAGGGATTTCTCCCCGTCTTCTCCTTTTCTGCATGAGGGGACGGAGAAGGGGGGTCGCCAATTTAATGAAGCGGCCTTGCTGTGGATGTACTGTGTCTTGTGACACTGCTTCTGATCCAGGGCAGTGGGCGAGATGCAGGGATGACCCGTCATCCAGGAGGTGCCAAGATAAGAGGGAGGGAAGAGGGTGGAGGGAGAGTGGAGACTGATGGGGATGGAATGGGATGACAGTGGTTTTATGCCTTTATTTTTTGGCTGCCTCCTTTGTAAGGGGGAAAAAGCTTTTGGTATATGTATATGTGCGTAAGTAACCACTAGGAAAAAGTAAACTAACGAAGCAGAGCGCTTTCGTATAGTTACATCTTCAGTGCTGAAGACGTAATTATACGAAAGCGTTCTGCTTCGTTAGTTTACTTTTCGTAGTGGTTACTTACGCATTTGTAAACACACGTTCCTAGTGTTTTTATTGCGTATACGTATGTATGTTTTTTCCAACATAGTTAGGCAGTAGTAGATTTTAGTTTTTGTTGATTGGAGAGGACTCAAAGTGAATAGCATCAGCTGGTGGAATTATACGAAAGCGCTCTGCTTCGTTAGTTTACTTTTTCCTAGTGGTTACTTACGCATTTGTGAACACACATTCCTAGTGTTTTTTGCGTATATGTATGTTTTTTCCAACAGATAGTTAGGTAGCAGATTTTAGTTTTTGTTGGAATTATACGAAAGCGCTCTGCTTCGTTAGTTTACTTTTTCCTAGTGGTTACTTACGCATTTGTGAACACACGTTCCTAGTGTTTTTATTGCGTATATGTATGTTTTTTCCAACAGATAGTTAGGTAGTAGTAGATTTTAGTTTTTGTAGATTCGAGAGGACTCTTAAAGTAAATAGCATCAGCTGGTGGAATTATACGAAAGCGCTCTGCTTCGTTAGTTTACTTTTTCCTAGTGGTTACTTACGCATTTGTAAACATGTTCCTAGTGTTTTTATTGCGTATATGTATGTATGTTTTTTCCCATAGATAGTTAGGTAGTAGTAGATTTTAGTTTTTGTTGATTGGAAAGGACGCTTAAAGTGAATAGCATCAGCTGGTGGAATTATACGAAAGCGCTCTGCTTCGTTAGTTTACTTTTTCCTAGTGGTTACTTACGCATTTGTAAACACGTTCCTAGTGTTTTTATTGTGTATATGTATGTATGTTTTTTCCAACAGATAGTTAGGTAGTAGTAGATTTTAGTTTTTGTAGATTCGAGAGGACGCTTAAAGTAAATAGCATCAGCTGGTGGCAGCCAAAAGAGAAAGTCTTTGAAAGAGCTCAACAACATCTCTTTGTGAAAAGATTACCTATTTTCATTCTGCATATCTCGTTCTGGCTGACGCTATATTTTCATTTTTATCAACATTTGGATATATTCCTTTCACTACAATGCGACCTTTAGGCAGGATGTCATGCAGAAGGCCAATGTTTCAGGTCATTCTTTTGTTACTGACCTTAGACGACCTTGTTTGTCAACAGAGCAGTTTATGTCGTTCAATGTAAATGTTTTTCTAACGTTTGTATATCCTTGCAACACACTTTCATTTTACTGATGCATATATGTTTCGTAAAAATGTTAAGGACTTTATAAATACGTCATCTAGATTACTTCTCGAAAACTTGCTCTGAGGCAAAATGAGTTATACCAACTGAGAATGATTCTGTCACAGGTTGTACATCAAACTATAAAAAAGGAATCGTGTTCTCGACAAGAATTACAAATAAAAAATAATTTCACTTCGCTAAGCTGACAAGTAATACACGTTTTTCTGTCTTACCAAATGAGCTGCCTTTCATTCTTTTGTGCTAATATAGTGTAATATATGTTTTTCCTATCAAAACTAAATGGTTTTATGGAAGCAAGGAAGATAATTCCGGTTTGAGGAGCATCTAGATCAGCGTTTATCAAACTGTGGGTCCCGGCCCTTCAGTGGGTCGCGTGAAAAATAAAATGGGTCGTGACAAAAAAATAAATGAATAAATAAAAGAAAATAATAAAGAAATACGCAAGTGAGAGCAAGGCGGAGGAGGAGGAGGAAGAGATGATGATGAAAAATGAACGTTTCCTGAAATATCTCTTATTTCTTTCTATTTCCCCTTCTCTCTCTCTTTCTATATATATATATATATATATATATATATATATATATATATATATATATATATATATATATATATGTAAGGTTGTTCCAATATTGGAACAACCTTATTTGATGAGTAACGATTGAATAGCTAGTTGTCGACAGTTCCGTACCAAACATCTTTTTTTTTCTGTCTTTACTAATTTCATATGCTTACCTTTTATATTCCTGTCAGTCTTTACTAATTTTTAGTGAACTCAGACTTACTCTCTACACTTTTAGATATCGTACTATATCTAGCTTATGTAATTATTATATATATATATATATATATATATATATATATATATATGTGTGTGTGTGTGTGTGTGTGTGTGTGTGTGTGCGTGTGTGTGTGTGTTTATATATTGTACACACATATATGATATATATACAATACATATACAATATACATGTATATGATATACATATATATATATATATAATATACATATGTATATATATATATATATATACAATACATATACAATTATATATATATATATATATATATATAATATATTATTACACCTAAGTATTATGGGCCGTGATGTAAACTGTGGTTCTTGCTGAGGGTCGCAGTAAAAAAAGCTGTTCTAGAGTAATCAAGGTCCTTCGGTCCAGAGTTCACTCCCTTACCTGAATACAATTGCCTGTTTTTGACCAAAATTAAACCCATAAACTACGTCATGGTGTTAAAACAGTTCTTGAAATTTCGATAACTAGACTAAGAGACTCCAAATCCCTTCATCTTCTCCCTCCTGACTGAATTAGATCGTTATTAGCATTCAAATCGTTTTCTATTTTGCTGTTGTAGGTGCTGCTAACAGTGCTGGCTCCACCTTCCCCCCCACCTCTCGTGTGTGTGTGTGTGTGTGTGTGTGTGTGTGTGTGTGTGTGTGTGTGTGTGTGTGTGTGTGTGTGTGTGTGTGTGATTCACCTTGGTCTTTGGATCGCGTGTTGGACTCGTGATCGACAGCTATTTCCCTCCCGGAAGAGAGCTCAGAGCTCGTATGACCGATCTATGGGTAATGCTATGACCTTACACCCACACACACACCCAACTCCCCGCCCACGAGAGTTGAAGTAACGGCTCGAAGCGCAGCGATACTGAAATAATTTCAGCCCTGGGTAGGATTCGAACCAGACACCGCCGGCACCGCCGTACTGACAGTCTGGAACTCTACCAACCGCGTGCGCGCGCGCGCGTGTGTGTGTGTGTGTGTGTGTGTGTGTGTGTGTGTGTGTGTGTGTGTGTGTGTGTGTGTGTGTGTGTGTGTGTGTGTGTGTGTGTGCGCGTGTGTTTATGAGAGATTAAAACGCCCTCCTCACAGGTAGAAAACCGTTGAGAAGCCTGTTTAGTCGCCGACAATACAACCATACGACAGGTAGTACTGTTTTATATCTGTAGTTGGAAAAAATGTCTTACTTGACCATTTATATTTTTTTCTTTTTTCTTTCTTTTACTAACTACTCCAATAATACTATCAAGCAATTGAAATACCAAAACAATGATCCGAATGTCAATTTTAGACAAACTCCACTCCTGTCAGTGGACGTTGGAAAATCGTAACCATATCTTCATTTGATGGCCACCATTGGCACTACAATATAGATTACTAATGTACAACATTACCATAACTACTCTGTTATGATTGTGATCAAACCCAGGCCTATTTTGTTCCTTACCAACTATGCCACGAAAGGTATGAAAGAATTGAAACCCCATGCCATACTTGTTTGCTTCAATGGCAACCAAAAATATATAATCTGATTGCATGACCTTCACCCTCATCAGTGGACGATGGAGGTTTGAACGATATTTCTCATTTGTTTTCCACCATTGTCATTATGATATAGATCACTAGTGTACAGTGATATCAGAGTTTCAACGCTCGCTAATTGGTTACTGATTCGACGAAACAATTGGCTGTTGAGAAGGTTACATATTTTTATGGATGGGAATGATAGGTGGTAATGGACAGCGAACTGCCATGTTTAGGCCTTATGGTCTCTTGCAGTCTCCTTTATGCTTATGTTCATATGTCTTCATGTCTGTTAGGCTATGGACAGGATCGAACGCTTGCCTCAGAATTTCTTCAACAGCCAGGATAGGTATGAATATGTATGTTTAAGAGTGAAATACTGCAGAGCTGCCAAGCTTTCGTTTCTCCATCCTCCAAACTCTCACTAACAATCGATACCAGCGAAGATATGGAAGATGCTGCCTCCAGGCCTGACACTGATTAATAACTGCATGAAGTGTGCCCGACCCAATGAATATCTGTGCCGCATTAATGAGCTGAGTGCATTAAATTTTGAGCTTATCATAAATTCTTTACCTGTGATTACAATAGAGTTCATAAATGATAAGGCTAATATGAAATTAATAGGATTACTAATGTGACAATTTATACAAATATCAGGTCTAATGCAGCCATACATTACTGTGTATTCTTTTATGTTAAAGGTCATGGACTTAGTCGTGAACAAGCTAGAATTTGAATATTCATTTGGTTTAGGAAAATATGCTGAGTGGATGATTCGTCATCTATTCGTTCCATTACTAAGCGAACCCTTTGATTCCAATCGTTTATAATTAAATTAGAATATATTGATGACGTCTACATTTCTATCAACTCAGGTATCAAGTTTCCCAAAACTGTGTATAACAGTAGATAGATACAGACAAATGTAAAACTATAGAACTAAAATGTTTTTAGATTTCAATCGTATTTTAAAACAAAATTGGGAACAATATAATCAAAGGATTTTTTTTTATGAAACATGAACTCTGTATAAAACAGATAAATACAAACAAATGTAAAACTATAGAACTAAAATGTTTTTAGATTTCAATCGTATTTCAAAACAAAATTGGGAACAATATAATCAAAACACTTTTTTTTTTTTTTTGATGATGATGAAACATGAACTCTGTATAAAACTCATCTGCCCTCCACATTCGTCCTCTACAGTTCATTGTAGACATATCTTAGAAGGGCAAAATCGCCCAGAAAACCCTCCTTTGGGTCACTTGCGCCACCAGCTTAGAATACATAATCATATCCAGGCAGCTTTGTTGGACTGATCACGTGATAAGAATACCAGACGACTGAGTACCAAAACATCTGTTGTACGAAGAACTTGTCAATGGTTATCTACCTACTGGTGGACAGAAGAAACGATGCAAAGGCCACTCTAAGTTAGCACAACATTCCAGCAATCGAATGGGAAATACTTGTCTCCAACAGAAAAGACGCGCTCTGCTATCCAATGAGGTGTGGAAACTGTTGAACAGGGTCATACTAATGCTAGGATTAAACAAAGGAGTCAAAAACAAGTTGGACAATCCATCCTCCTCCACTGGCGAAAGATACGCCTCCGAAGAAACAAGAAGAGCTTCAGAGCGTCCAGAATGCGCCGGCCAGTCTGTGGTTCCATTCCTGGAGGAGAATTTTCGCTGTGGCATTTGTCCATTTAAGACCACCTGTCCTTTAGTTGGTCGGGTTGCACTTAGCTCTGTAGTGAACCAGTGACCTCTCGCTATTTTTTCTTTAGACCCTTATCTAAAGAATGTATCCTTCCCAATTTGTCAAATGTCCCTCCGTGTCGATGCAGTTCACTAGAGCGTTTAATTGATGGTGGAGTCAGATGTCCGCCTTTGATATCCTGAGGCTTCCGTTTAAAACCTCCTGTCCTTTATTTTGTCGCGTTGCAATTAGCTGTGTAGTGACCCTTATCTAAAGAATGTGTCCTTCCCAATTTGTCAAATGTCCCTCCGTGTCGATGCGGTTCGCTAGAGCGTTTAATTGATGGTGTCAAATGTCCGCCTTTGATTTCCCGAGTCTTCTTTCGCTTTTTATACGTCTCAACGTAGTACGCGCGGCCGTATTTGTCACAAGGAATCTTGTAGACGATGCTGGTGTCGCCGTTGCAGTTCCAAGTCACATGGAGGAGAGGAATGTCGAAGAATTTGGAGTAAACCTGAAGCGGGGACAGTTAACCCTCTTCATTATTTAAACTTGGATCGTAACTTAGTTCCTAATGTTTCTGTCCGTCTTCTTCTTCTTCTTCTTCCTCCTCATTTTTTTTTTGGGGGGGCGGGGAGGGGCTCCTTCTCCTCCCCCTCCTCTTCCTCTTCCTCCCCTACTTTCTCCTAATCTTCCTTACATTTATCATTATCACCATCATTATCATCATCATCATCATCATCATCACCATCATCATCAACAGCAGCATTATTATCACTACCACCATTGCCATTGTCATCTCCTCATCATCATCACAATTTTTATCATTATCATCACCATCATCATCATCAGCAGCAGTTGCAGCATCCTTGTTCTCCATCCCCTTCTCCTCCTCCTCCTCTAATTCTCCTTCTCCTCCCCCATTCTACTTTATCTTCTATTTCTTTGTGTCGGGCGAGGCGCTCGTCCATTCTCTCCGTGAGTGCCCGTAAAGAGTTCTTGGGTGCCACATATTTCTTGAGGATCTGTGGCACTGACCGGGGGATGGTTGACACTTCCATTCTCCCCGGTCTTTGGTGAAAAAGAAGGTAAGGGTTGGATGGTACATTTGCTCTTTGTACTTTATTCACACCTTTTAGGAAACAACACAAAAGTGTGTGTGAAACGTGTACGTGTTTTTTTAATTGCATGAGGACCTCTCTTTATGGGAGGTGAGCCAGTCATTGTTTTAGATGACATATATGCACACGCATATACATGCATATAAATGCACATACATATACGAATACATATACATATTAATATACATATACATGTTAATATAATTATATATATATATATACATATACATATACATATACATATACATGCAAAGTAGACCACTTGGAAAAAAGAAACTAACGAAGCAGAGCGCTTTCGTATATTACATCCAGTGCTTCTTGCACTGTTGCAATATACGAAAGCGCTCTGCTTCGTTAGTTTCTTTTTTTCCAAATGGTCTATTTTGCATAAGTGAACACACGTACCAGTGTTCTTATTAGCATAAATATACATATAAGTACACACATGCAAGCACACATGGCAAAATAATATTCTATATTGTCACGTATTTGTTAATTTCAGGAGTTTGCACGTGGCAGAATATTGAACAGCAAAAAAGACAGAACGATCTAAAAGTCTTTACTTTTGTAATCAAACGGCCATTGATGATGCGCCCGTTAATGGTACCATGATAATTCGACCAGATACAAGTTGATTGAGGAAAATGCTACATTTTATGTTAATTAAAATAAAGTTCCTTGATTTTTTCGAGGGCTGGAAGCAGTGCTATTGGGATTGAATATAAGAATAGATCAATCTTGGGAATGATCGAGGGTCAAAACAACGTGTATTCTTTACTATTCTATCGTTATTCTTTTGTTTCACTTTTATTTATTCATTTATTATCATTTATTCTTTATTATTAATTTTATATTTATATTTGTGTTAATCATTGTTATCTATTATATTCACAGACATATTTCTGGAGACTTGTATATTCTTGTTCAATTTGTTTTCAAGCTTCGCATGAAGAACACGAGAAAACGAAGTCGTTAAGCGGTTGACACCCGAAAAGAGCTGCAATATAAGAAATTCGTGTAAAAATATTATGACGACAAAGAAACACACACACACACACACACACACACACACACACACACACACACACACACACACACACACACACACACACACACACACACACACACACGACTCGGTGGCGCGGTTGGTAGAGCGCTGGACTGTCAGCAAGGTGGTGCTCGCAGTACCTGGTTCGAATCCTGCACAGGGCCGAAATTACTTCGGTATCGCTGCGCTTCGGATCGTTACTCTGACTCTCGTGGGCGGGGAGTTGTGTGTGTGTGTGTGTGTGTGTGTGTGTGTGTGTGTGTGTGTGTGTGTGTGTGTGTGTGTGTGTGTGTGTGTGTGTGTAAGGTCATAGCATTACCCATAGATCGGTCATACGAGCTCTGAGCTCTCTTCCGGGAGGGAAATAGCTGTCGATCACGAGTCCAACACGTGATCCAAAGACCAAGGTGAATACACACACACACACACACACACACACACACACACACACACGCACACACAAATACTTATAAATATATATATATGTTGTAGAATATTGAACGTGTGAATACATCCTTGCGTGTATATGCACTACAACTCGTACGTCTTTTCATGAAAAAATTGTCTTTTAGAACAAACTATTCATTTCAGAAAACTACCTCGAAGTCGTAGATATTACAAAGGTCCACATTTTCCAATTTAACCAAAAAGAAATACCTTATGGATTCTGTTATAGCTATTTACGGACAATCCTATTAACAATGAAGACGTTCTTAGAACTAAATGCATCTATTTTTTGACTGGAAGGACACTTCCAAATTCTACGAGTCTTGAAATTTGATCAAGTGTCAAAGAACTGAAAATTATGTTGAATATTGTAATATGAACATGAAGTTAAAAAACAAAACAGAAAATTGAATTATCGTTGAATGTTGTAGTATGAACATGAAGTTCAAAAACAGAAAAAATGAAGAGAAAAGTATATAGTGAGGATTCAGAACAGGAAGCGCTTAATCTTTTGAGCTCCTGCAACAGTTACAGGTATTGTGTAAGAGAGATGTATGGATGGTCTGCATAATCCGTATATATATATATATATATATATATATATATATATATATATATATATATATATATATATATATATATATATATATATATATATAGTCATGGGAGACTAAGAACGAGTTTATGAAAACAGATTCTAGTGAGGGAGAGTTAACCAAGATAATCTCAGGTTAACTCTAATCTCCTTATCACGGGATAGTGCTTTAATATGTCTGACAAAATTCCTCGTAAGATTAAAAAAATTCTACAAAGGCCTTATCCAAGCAAAAAAATAATTTATGACAATATTTCTGTTGATTTTTAATGTCAAGTGTTAAGCTTCTCTAATTCACTACTCATTTTATGCACAGCTTCAGGGAACGACGATTGCCGCCTCTTCTATACACTATAGCATCGTTTCTCAACCATGGGTTCCCTTTGACTTTGGCTATCTCCCTCGTAAGAGAGGAAAAGTCCTTGGTTTATGTATATATGTACAAAATCTGAACACCAGCAAATGTCGTGGAGCCAAGTTTGTACGAAGTGACGAACTCTCAAAAGTCTTCCTTCATTCGTTGCCGGAAAAGAGTCTTCAAAGCTAAAAGTCGTCTAACGATAAAAAATTAATACAGACTAATACAAGGATAAATGTGAGAGAGGCAGAGAGGAAAACGCACAAATAGAACGAGAGTTTATTCTTTAACTAGTTTCGCACTATGGTCCTTCTTCAAAAAGAATGTTACACTACAGACAACACTGACAATAAATACAAAGCCTCCTTGAACTCAGACCTATCCTAGTTCATTACCCACACATTTTCTGTGTTTATTGCCAGTATTTTCTGTAGCGTAACATTCTTTCTGAAGAAGCACCGTAGTGCGAAGCTAATTAAAGAATAAATTATTGTTCTATTTGTGTGTTTTCCCCTCTGCCTCTCTCACAAACCTGTCAAGATGTCGTCACAAGGATAAATCCGGAGACGTTCGAAATGCACCATCAAATGCTGATGAAATCGACAGCCGGATAAAGATTAATCCAGAAGCTGTGATGTGGTCTGCAAAACGCCCAGACCGAACATCCTTCCCCAAGACCTTTAGGCCCTCGTGGTATTTCAATAAAATCGGAGTGAAAACATCGCGCCATTGTCATACGACAAAGGACACGTTCTTAGCAAATTATTATGAAATATGTCTCTTGCTTTGAAAGCGGCGTACCACACCCGAGCTATGTTTAGCTTGGAGCTGAAAGAAAACGTGGCCGGACACATAATTCTTCGGCTGAAGGACATGTCCAGCGAAAACATTTGAAGCCAAGATATATTACATTCAAAATCCTCCGTTCCCAGTAAAGCTCATAAATCTTAAAGGGAGAAGAGGCTCCTTTTTGTATATATTTTCTAGCTAATACTGGGCGATTTTATTCAGCTAAAGGAGCTTCTACACCGTAAAAGGATTAAAGTCCATATTAATTAGCCCGGGAACGGCAGAGGCCTCTTAAGAACATAAGAACATAAGGATGAAGGAGACTGCAAGAGACCGTAAGGCCTACGCTAGGCAGTTCCATGTCCAGTACCGCCTGTCATCCCCATCCATAAAGTTGTCTGATCGTTTTTTATAACAACCGATAGTTTCAGCATTCACTAAATAGCTGCTATGTCTATTCCATTCCTTGACCATCCTATTAGTAAACCAGTTTTTGTCTATTTCCTTCTTAAATCTAATTTTTTTTTTGTCGGTAGGTGACTTTATTCAGGTGAAAGAATCCTCCGCCATTTAATGATGATATCCTACGTTATCCTCAATAAATAATTAAATAAGAAAGCCTTGAGTTGGAAGTGTTTTATACCCTCACCACGAAGACACGTCCGTAGAGTAGGATTGATTGCTGGTTTTGGGTCTGTTACCATGACCTCATACCGAGCCTGAATTGAGTCACCTGATGTTAGATGAGAAAAGAATATTACTCTCGTCAAGGACTTCCATACAGCTGAATGTATTTGCCAGGGCAGTGGATAGGATGCAGGGATGACTCGTCATCCAGGAGGTGCCAAGATGAGAGGGAGGAAGGAGGAGGGAGGAGGTTGGAGGGGAGTAGAGTATGTAGGGGATGGAATGGGTGGGAGTGGTTTCTATGCCTATTTCTTTTAGGCTACCCCCGTGTAAGGGGAAAAAAGCCTTTGGTATATGTATATAGATATAGATATATATATATATATATAATATTATATATATATATATATATATATATATATACATATTTATATATATATATATATATATATATATATTATATTATATACATATTTATATGAGTGGAAGGGCGGTGAGCTAAACACAGGAAACAGTTGGAGTTTTATTCACTGACGTATATTTCATATATATATATATATATATATATATATATATATATATATATATATATATATATATATATATATATATAATTTGAAGGGAATGAATAAATCTTAGTCATCGTTTAATAAACTTCAGATGACAAAAACAAAATCATATTTATCTTAAAACAATTCTTGCTGAAACCTACAACAAAAACGCTACTGTCATTATACATTGAAAAAAAAACGAAGACAGTTTTGATCATATGTTAAATCCCTCGGCATGGCAACGTCCCTCCAGCAAAATGAAGTCAAGTGTCAACCAGAATATGATATCTAAAGGCCGTTGAAGAGGATAGTCATGACCAAGGTTACCTCTATTTCTATTTCTTATTTATTCATTTATTTATCTTATTTTATCTTATTTTATCTTATTTTATCTTATTTTATCTTATTTTACCTTATTTTATCTTTTTTTTTTTTTTTTTTTGCTGTGAGTGTGCCCAGAAATTTGCTTGTGAGCAAACTTTGCCTATTCTACAATGTGCGCATCCGTGCGAGTCCGCATCTGATCCTTTAAGCAAATACACACAATTTGTAAGTTTGTATTACATATTACCTCCAAGCAATTATTGGTTTGACGGTTGGTAAGTTGCCATATTTTTAGAGAATTTGTAAGTTGATGTTTGGGAGGAACTTCTTTATTGAATGGATTTTAATATCATTTGAAAACCTTGTGTCCACATTTTTTTCTTTATGTGCGCATGCGCACAGCTTACAGAGAACGATGGTCACGACATTTTTAATCTTTTCACCAGGAAAAAATCGCCTTTGGCGTTAGCTTTGCAGAGGCGGGAAAGTCACCACATTGAAGCAAAGGCAGATTACAATAACCACTCATATGGACAAGATGGACCTTGATGGTAGAGCAAAACCAGACGCAGAACCGCGAGTTTTTTTTATTTCCTTGCATGTCCTCTCAAAGGAATTTCTCAAATGAGAAACGAGAAAGTCCTTTTGGATGAAATGTCAGAAAATCAAAAGCTCATATCTCCGCCATCAAAGATCCACGTCCAATTGTGGTCCTCAAACTCTTTGACGGGGAATCCGGAAGCTGCGTTGGCCATTTCTTCTCAAAGAGTTTCTGGTAACGATGCACGTATTACACACAGCCTGAGCTTCACTTGATCTCTATATCACGTGAACATAGAAAACGAACACCCAAATCTAACTCCCTCTCACTATCTCAAAGCTATATATATATATATATATATATATATATATATATATATATATATATATATATATATATATATATATATATATATATATATACTCTTCACTGTTGCTCCTTCATGAATATACTTTTGTTTACAAAATACAAATTTATCATGATTATTCTATACAAAAATATGAAAAATAATGTAAGAAGACAGTATATACCGTATTTGATACCGTAAAAGACTCGTTTTATTTCTAAATGTATCGCAAATTTGCCCTTCGTCTAATGTGGCCGTATTACGGATGCACATAAATTCTCCCTACCAAACTACTTTGAAATATTTTTCAATAAATGTATGGTGAAACAAACTTTTTCACAAAATATCCTTGTAAAATGAGGGTGAATCTTATGAGAAGGTGCTTCTAATGTGGCCGTATTACGGATGCACATAAATTCTCCCCACCAAACCACTTTGAAATATCTTTCAATAAATGTATAATGAATCGTACTTTTTTCACAAAATATCCTTGTAAAATAGGGATGCGTCTTATGCGAGGGTACGGCTTATACGCCAGTAAGCACGGTAGATAGGGCCGATTTTCCACAATAATACAATATGGAATTTGTTTTAGTTGAGTACAAGAGACTCTGTTTGGGTGAGTGGTCAAATTCTTTGTCTTGATTCCCCTCGAGTCTGATTCCGCCCCCCCCCCCCTACTCGCCTCCCATCCACCAAGTGCGTAAAATCGCCTACCTTTAAGGGGTAATCACACTGGGCTATTTTTCCTCCAACATCCTACCTCCAACCTCCGTTTGAATAACTAGAATATGACTTCGCTTACGAAAATCTAGACTTCTCTAAGAACACTTCAACAGTATGTCGAACATTCGTATAGGTCTGCAATCTCTTAGTTCATTCTTCGGCTTTGCTATACATGACGGAAAGGTGACTTGATATTTGGAGATTTGAGAAATAGAATATTGTGACCGAAGTCGTTTTTACTCAAACGAACTCCCGAATGTCGACGCTGGCGAGGGCCGTGGAAGCCCAGAAGCAAGGTCATGAACTCCGCCATCGCGCTGAAGAGGGTTAAACTCGTCTTCGATTACCTGGAGACCCGTGGCTGCCACAGGAGCCCTTGGCCATGACGTAACAGCTTTGAAAATTGTGGCTAAGAACCTCAATTGATTTGTTGATTACGGTTCTCAGTGGTCTGGAAAAGGAAGGAAGGGGAGATGAGGAATAGGGGAGGGTGAGAAGAGGAGGAGGCGGGGACAGGACAGGACGGGACGGGACGGGGCTGAGGAGAGAGAGCGGGAGGGGAGACGGAATGCTAAAAATGGAGAAAATTGGAGAGTGAAAGAAAGAGAGGGGACTGGGACGGGGTTGAGGAGGGGGAGAGGAAAGTCAGAATGACGTAAATGAAGAGACTTGGGGCGGGGAAGATAGGGAGATGGGAGGAGAGAGAAGTGGAGTGGATGCAGTGAGGAGGAGAGGAAAAACGAGAAAACGGAGAAAGGAGAGACGGGAGGGGAACGGAGAGGTAGGAAAGGGGAAATAGGATAATGTTGAACAGAGGGGAGGGGTCTGGGAAAGAAGCCAAAGGAGGGGATCAGAGAGGGGAAAAAAGAGGGTGCACTGGGGTGGCCAATGAAACAATCGATAATGCAACAATGCAAAATATTGTATACAATACAAGGAGAGAGAAAGCACTACAAAAACAAGCGACGCGACCAGGCTCAGACTTGGCGGGAAAAACATATACGCTTCAATGAACACTTGGCTCTCACAATAATATATAAAGTATATAATGATAAATAAACAATATTACAAATACGTATGTACAACACAAAGAATATTCTATGTCACCATTACAGGGGAAAGGATGAGGAATGGGATGATGTCGTGCATCACAAGAGATCACTCTCCGGAAAGGAGAAATGAGAGATTGTGGGGTGGAAGTAAAACGAAGACGATCTAGGAATTGATTTACTCTAACGTTTCGACTCTCTGAAAAAGACCAAGTATGTCGGAACGTTAGAGTAAATCAATTTCTTGATCGTCTTCGTTTTACTTCGTCACCCAATCTCTCATAGTATTCTATCAACAACATTCAACTCTTCTGTCGTTGGTGAGAATCTTCATTTCTTACTTCAGCTCCAAGCAGTAGGCGTTAGAGAGGGTTTACACGATCTTCGACAGACACGTGTTTAAAGTGATGTGTGAACGTGTGAACGGGGTATTTGGTGTTTAACCAACGTGTTCGACAACCAAATACCCCGTTCACACGTTCACACATCCCTTCAAACACGTGTCTGTCGAACCACGTTCGACAGACCGTTTGACCGTATAAACCCCCTCTTACGCCTGTCTGTGGTACCAGCTTGTTTCTCCATTTGGTTCAACCTTGGAAGACCCTTTCTTCCCTCAGAGTTTTGATGTTGGACAAATCTTGTCTACCGAGGGTTTCTTCAACACTTTCTTTCCATCTCTTTCTCGGTGTTTCTTGGCTAAACCTTGGAAAACCCTTCCTTCCTTCCTTCCTTCCTTCCTTCCTTCCTTCCTTCCTTCCTCAGAGTTTCGATGTTGGGCAAGTCATGTCTACTGAGAGCTTCTTCATCAGTTCCTTTCCATCTCCTTCTCGATCTTCCTCGTGGTCTTCTTCCGCCCGGTATCCGTTGGTGACAATATTTCACCGAATAGATGATCACAGAGTTGGCGAAGGAGTGATTCAAGACAACAGCGGTAGTAGAAATTAGAAGCAATTTTTTTTTTTTTTTTTTTATTAAACATTAGTCTTCAACCACAAAAGAAGGCTGAATGAAGACGATATCACACTGGGCTATTTTTCCTCCGACTGTTGGAGCAGATTTGCAGCTCGCAGCTCTCGGGAAGGAGTCTGATATGCTGGAAATAGGTAAATCTCCACCATGTCAAATGACGTTCTATACAAACTGTTGAGAAAAGAAAATAGTTTGCCAAAATTATTTAACGGCGGAAAAAGTTCTGGAAGTGTGCTGTACCGCCGATTAATTGGAGGTTGGAGGAAAAATAGACCAGTGTGATAACCCCTTGATTTTTGTCTTGTGACGTCATTCGGGTGCCTAAAATATGGAATGCGTTAAGGATACACTGAATATCCCAGTATAAGAGAAGAGTGACAGAAAAGAGAGGAGGAGACAGGTGAAAAGAGAGAAGGAAAAGAGAGGAGACAGGTGAAAAGAGAGAAGGAAAAGAGAGGAGACAGGTGAAAAGAGAGAAGGAAAAGAGAGGAGACAGGTGAAAAGAGAGAAGGAAAAGAGAGGCGGAGAGATGGGAAAAATTAAAAAGAGGAAAAGAAAAAGGGAGAGATGTAAGATAGACAAAAAAATAGAAAGAACGAGAGAAAAGGAACTAATAGAGTTAAAGGAAGTAAAGTATAAAGATATGGAAGAAAAATATGAATACCACCAGGGTGAAATGATAAAGAACAGAAAATAGAAATAGAAATAGAAATAGGGAGAAGAATAGAACAAATAAGAGAACGGAGAGAAAATGTAAGAAAAGTAGAAGAAAAGAAAGTTCGAAAGATTACGGGAAATATGTAAGAATGACAATTTGAAAACAAAATACAGAAAAAAAAAATGAGAATTCAAAAAGAAAAGAAACAGAGAAGACCAGATGTAAAGAATAAGGAACGTGATGGGAGGTGTGGGAGGAGAAGTGAGGAAAGAGAAAGGAAAGAGAAAGGAAAGGAAAGAAAAGTAAGGAAAGGAAAGGAAAGGAAAGGGAAGGAAAGGAAAGGAAAGGAAAGGGAAGGAAAGAAGGTAATGAAGAATACGGGAAAGGAAAGGGAAGGAAAGAAGGTAATGAAGAATACGGGAAAGGAAAGGGAAGGAAAGAAGGTAATGAAGAATACGGGAAAGGAAGCGAGAAAGGAGCAAAGTAAAGAAGGCAAAGAAAAGGAGTTAAGTCCGACGGGGCAGATGGAATTCGAGACCTTCAAATGAATAAAAGAAAAAAAAAAGCGGGAGGAGGAGGAAAACGGGAAGGGAGCGACACAAAAACAAAACAAAAGACTAACGACAAGAAATCATAACAAAAGACTAACGACAAGAGACTTCTCAGTCTATAACAGAATCGGATGCAGAAAAAGAATAATGACAAAACACGCAAACAGGCAAATAAAACAAAGTAGCCTACTGACGACACTAGAATACAGTTAGAATACAGTTAGAAGTTGTTTATCCAAATCGTTAAATGAGAACTGGGAAGGAAAGTAGCTGGGCCAGGGGTGAACAGGATGTTGACCTCTGGACTAGGGTTGATGTGAAAGTAAAACAAGAAGAAGAGGTCAAAAAGAAAAGGGTAATAAAGAGGAATTGCATTAAAGAATTCGAATGAAAGTGAAGAGAAAGAGGAAGCGGGTATGGCAAGAATGAAAAAGAAATTAAGAAGAGGAGGAGGAATAGGAGGGTGGAAGGAGAGAAAGTGAAGGAGAACTAATAAGATATGGGTAAAAATTCGGAATGCAGAACCAAGGAAGAGAAAGGGAGGAAAGAGTAGGGGGAGAATACAGAGAAAGTGGCAGTAAAGAGAAAACAAATATATTGAGATTGGTAACGCAATCTTTTGACTTTAAGAGACCAGCGCAATCTTTTGACTTCGCGAGACCAGCTATCATCAGCCAATTATAAAGATCACTGATCCGTCCATAGTTGGAATATGCTGTTTCTGTGTGATCCCCACATCTCAATGAAGATGATGATGATGACCGCCAACAGTGTCAGTCATGGGGCAGCGCACGTGTACCGATTATGAGGAACAAAACATACGAAAACCGCTTAAAGAATCTGAACATATAAAAGAAAATAAACAGACACTCTAATGGAACTTTGTGGTTTTAGATTCGGATTTTTGTTTTCAAAAATTCAACTCATAAATTTTCAAATTAAACTTGAAAATATTTTTGCATCAAGTACTAAAAGGTTGAGACAAAAATTTATATTTGAAACTACCAGGACTTAGATTTAATTAATCTCGAAAGAAGTAATAACTATTTGATTAAACACGTCGCAAACAGATGGAATAAACTTCCAGTTGAGATAATATAACTTAATGCATTTTAAAGTTTTACATTTCGCTTGGCTAAACACATTTTTATAACTAATACCACAGTTGGAGGGAAAGAAAATAAATGGAGACGGGAAGTCTATATATTTCAACTGCTGACTACAGTCCTCTTCGGCAATTAGCAGTCGAAATATATAGATTCCATTTTTCCAATATTTTCTTCTGCTCT
>NC_134804.1:49461277-49471277 GCF_046742065.1 Oratosquilla oratoria
ACACTTTATAGTTTGCTGTGTTGTCAATGAGATTAATATTAGTATTTAAATGTGATTTTACATCCAAATCTTTATGTAGTAGCTTAGTTCCATGTAGCTTCTAGAAAAAGAAACTATCCCCATTTAGTACAATATTTAAGAATAAAAGAAAATTGAATCAAATCTCAGCCAGTCAATTTATTATTATTTACTATCTACCTGTTTGTTTATCATTTAACTATACCTATGCATTTATTTCATCATTATTTATACTATTATATTTTTATTTATTTATTTATCTATTTATATATTTATTTATTTATTTATCATTATTATTACTTTTTTTCGCATTCGACCTAGTTATGGGCCTAAAAGTCTCCTGTCGGCATGCTCCGCCTTTGTAATCTTTTTTAATCACTTTTTATCTGAAAACCAGAAACTCTGGATATATTGCCATTATCATTATTTTTTTGTGCTACCTAAAGGCTTTTTCTTGGGTGAATGCAAACCCTTTGAGTTTATAAAAGACTAGAAACTCATCAATTCGATTTTTCGTTCCCATATTGCCGAGCTAATTTTTGCTAAGGTAAGCCAACTTTGGCAAGCTGAAAGAAAAGAAAATATCCCCCCATAGCTGAAGCTACATTCACATGAAAACCGAAATTTTATGCAAAAGTTTGAATGTACATTTTTCCCTATGTTCTCCCCACATTGTCCCATAGTTTTTCTTTCTTTGCAGATGCTGAGAAACTATTATTTCATACACTGTGTTCGACCTAATTTTAATCCTTTCGTTTATACTCTGGTAATAATCGTGCATGAATAAAATTTACTCTAATGCATTAATGAAGGGAACTGACATCATAAGTGACAAAATTTTCTCACTGAATGAGAATCAGACAAGAAATAAAGGCCTCAAACTGTCAGGAAATAGATTTAATTTGGAAGTGGATGGAAACAACCTCGCCAACCGTGTAGTTAATGAATGGAATAAACTTCCTGCAGAGGCAGTGCGATATAGCTCAGTTCGAAGCTTTAAGATTCGTTTAAATAAACACCTAAGCAAGATGCTGTAATGACTACCATTTATTCTATTTATTTGTTTGTTTGTTTATTATTGTCTGTTTGTTTATCATTATTTGGTTGATTTTTACTTATTATAATTATTAGTTATGTAAATTTATTATCATATAGTATTTACCTGTTTGTTTATTATCTAAATATACCTATGCATTTATTTACTTAATTATTTATATTATTATATATTTTTTATTTATCATTATTATAACTTTTTCCGCATCCGACCTAGTTATGGACCATAAGGTCTCCTGTCGGCATGTTCCACCTTTGTAATCCTTTGTAATCCTTCTATTCTCTTATGAACCATGACTCTGTGTAATGTGTGTTTTGGCAAAGAATAGATAATGATAACATACACTGAGGTGCAGACCGCAAAATGACCTAAACTCATCGAAACTACTTTTAAGAACAACTTCTTTCCTTCCACTGAATAAAATAGTGTTGTATTTATCACAACTTAATCTGGGTGTTCGTTGGCTGAGCGTGTTAGACCGTCGAGGTGACGTCGGTTCAAACCCTGCCGCGAGCGAGTTGGACCAAGGTCATGGTTCATTAAACAAAGTCCTCTGATAGGGGGAGTTCGGGATGTTAAACCGAATCAAAAACCAAATCAAATTTAAGATATGGGAACCCACTGAAAGAAGTGCATTCGATTTGTTTAGAAAAAGTCTACTGCGCAGGCGCTGTGTTTTCGGTCCAAGGGACACAACAAATGAGGATTACCATCCACTTGGGTCTACATGAGTTATGTCACATTAATAGGCTTAACCTCTCGTCATATCGCTTTACACATAATTTGTGAATTTCTTATTACTCAAAAGTTTTTCTAAAAAAAATATATAGTAGCTATGCAATGTAACCTATTTCTATATATCTGCCTATATTCCTATTTATCTATCTGTATCTATCTATCTGCCTATCTGCCTGACTATACACACACACATATATACATATTATATATATATATATATATATATATATATATACACTGTATATAAATCACACCTCCGGGGAAACCAAGAAGTGGCTGTCTGAAAACTTCTACGACTTCACCAGTCCCAACATCTGGCCCCCTAACTCGCCTGATCGCAACCCCATGAACTATTATGTGTGGCGCATTTGAAAAAGACACCAAGGACGAGCTGATTGTCAGGATCAAACCAGTAGTTCAGGCTTCTCTCGAAGGACACCGTGAAGGCAGCGTGGATGTTGGAGGAAAAATAGCCCAGTGTGATAGCCTCTTAAGACAGGCGTGGCCTAGGACTTTTAAGTATTTTCATCCTTAACATTTACAACATGAAATGTTGTCGTTCGTAACAACAGTCGTTTACAGCTGTGTAACTAAATTCTAACCTAGTCGTCCTTGTCATGGAACTGCCTAGTGTAGGCCTTATGGTCTCTTGCAGTCTCCTTCATTTTTATGTTCTTATGTCTGTTCCGCAGCCATATTAGATCATCGATCCTTGAGATTCATTTACTAGCTATCTTGTGCACATCCCTCTCCTTCCTTTTGATGATCCTCTCCCTATCCCTCCTCCTCCTCCTCCTCCTCTTCTTCCTCCTCTTCCTCCTTTTCTACCTCCTCCTCTTCTACCTCCAGCTTCTTTTGTTGTTGTCGCCATAAAGCCCCCATCGTCTTTATCTTTAACGGTACTAAAAAATCTATTACCATCACGGCTACCACAGAAAGAGCTCCTACCACAGTCACCTCTACAGCTACCACTGTAAGAGCTCATACCACAACTATACCATCTGCTACCACAACTTATTCCATCATCTACCATAACCAACACTACTACCACCATCAGACCTATCGCCAGCACATGCGACGCTTACACAGAAGAGTATTACCAAAGTACTGGATTATGATGAAAACTCAATCGACGCTTTCCAGAAGTCTCAATACGCACCGTACCTTTTCACCTTATTCGAAGATCTGAGCAGGACGATATGTATAACTTTATCAATCTTTCTACTCCCAGAGGCACTTGGTTTTCTTCTTCAGGTCTTGTCAATTTGGTCGTTATTGAATTTCTCCTGAAACTTTGATCGAGTAAAAGTGCAATTTGTTCGCATCGTGGTCTTCTCCTGAGGCGGTCGAAAGAATCATCGTATGTGCGGACGAACCCCGCTAGGTGGCGCTCCGTGAAGTGGTTCCCTGAAGCCAACCCCTGAACAGACCACAAAGGATTACAAAGGAAGAGCATGCTGACAGGAGACCTTTTGGTCCATAACTAGGTCGGATGCGAAAAAAATAATGAATAGGTAAGTAAATAATAAAAAAAAAATAGATAAGAAATAAGTAAATAAGTAAATAAATAAGTAAAATAAATAGATAATGATAGATAATAAAAAGGTAAACAATGATAATCTATAGAATATGCACATATAATAAATAGATTAATGATGATGAATTAAATATATACGTATATATACATACACACACACACACACAAATATATATATATATATATATATATATATATATATACATATATACATATATACATGTATATACATATATACATGTATATACATATATATGTATATATATGTATATATATGTATATATATATATATGTATATATATATATGTATATATACATATATATATATATATATGTATATATATATATATATATATATATATATATATATATATATATATATATATGGCAGACATTACAGATTGTTGTCAGTACAAAATCGACTTTTTCTTGCACGTCTTTCCCTTTGGGATTTTTTGTTTCTTCACAATAATTTGCCTTTTGAATTGGTCATAACTTACCCAAAAGGATTAAGGCAGCTCGCATATCAACTCAACCAGTTGCATGAAACCAATTGCTTACGACGCCACAACCAGTTGTATTACGACTGACAGATTGGTTCCCTTAAAACCCCTCAAATCGAAGCGACTGAAACTGCGGTTGCCTTGATGTGAGGGGTTCTAAAATAAAACTGTCTCAGTCGCAATGCAACTGGTTGCGGCGTCGTAAGCAACTGGTTTCATGCAACTGGTTGTGGCGTCGCAGGCAACTGGTTTCGTGCAACTGGTTGTGGCGTCGCAAGCAACTGGTTTCGTGCAACTGGTCGTGGCGTCGCAAGCAACTAGTTTCGTGCAACTGGTTGCAGCGTCGCAAGCAACTTGTTTCATGCAACTGGTTGCGTTGGTATGCGACCTGCTTTACTTGTAGGGCACAATTATACTTGGAGGTGACGCGAGTTCGTTTCATTAGAGCCAGGTACGGGAATGACGGATAAGAGAGATAATGCTTAAGCTGTATCGTTTAAAACTCCTTGTTGAACAAATTCGTACTCCATAACCACTAACCATCGCTTCTATCCTTGGGGACAGTATCACACAACAGAAATGGAGTCGTATGCCTCGTTGACACGGGACTAGTTTAGTAGCCACTCAAATACAAATAAACTCTGATAAATATCCCCTAAACCACATATTGGTAATAGCCCCCTTCTATACACAACTCTCTTTTCATTTTCCTACAGACTTCTCTTCCACCCCCCCTCCTACAAAAACCGATCCCGCATGCGTGCGTGGACGGTCTGTTTTGGGTGGTCTATAGTAGCCGCTAGTGGTAGATGCAAGTTAACTTACCCGGCAAGTAAGTGTTCACACGAGGATAGTTTGGAGGCAAGTTGACTAGCTTTTTGTTGACATTGGACAAGTAGAGGGGTAGTTTACAAGTCGCACTAGCACTAGCGGGTACTAAACTAGCCCCGTCTCAACGAGACCAGAGATGTGGTAAAGGGGAGACATTTAAGGAGAATGATAGAAAGAAGGAAAAGTAGAATGTAAGTGTAATCGTCATTTCTCTTTGCGTAAAGATCAGTCCCTAATTACGAAATAATGATGCGTGACTGATCCGTAGGGGTGTCACTAGGTTTCCTAAAGTACTTACTTCATAAAGTGACAAGAATAGAAATAAGAAATAGCCAATTGTCTTAGAGACGAGTCACTTAGAAAATGACTACTTGCGGCTTAGTAGGTCCCAGAGTGATTAAAAGTGAGACGAAACACACTGAATGAGGTAAGCGGCGGTTCATTAGAGTATGGGATCTTCTCACATTGTCTCTCACTCTCACTCTCACACACACTCTCTCACACACACACACACACACACACACACACACACACTCTCTCACACACACACACACTCACTCTCACACACACACACACACACACACACACACTCACACTCACACTCACACTCACACTCACACTCACACTCACACTCACACTCACACTCACACTCACACTCTCTCTCTCTCTCTCTCTCTCTCTCTCTCTCTCTCTCTCTCTCTCTCTCTCTCTCTCTCTCTCTCTCTCTCAGTCGCCGTATCCGGTTCACAGTTCTTCTCCACTTCGTTCGATCTGTCAACTCTGCATCCTCCGGCACATTGTGCTCGGTACGATTATCGCTCGACGATGATCGTTCATGGCTCAATGATGATCACCAAACGATTGTCTAGAGCACTGTACTTTTTTTTAATAGGGCTGTTTTGCTTCGAGATGCAAATTACGAGGTTGATCATTTTAACTAAAACCTACCGACACGTTTACCCAAATATGACACCAAGTATGATACGCATCACACGCCATTAGTTGTGGTAGACTAATAATCGCTCAAAGAAAAACATACATTTACCCCCTCCAAAGATCTTGCTCTGTTTTCTAGTGCATCCTTGATTCCCTAGATCTCAACTCATTCTAGGGCATCCAGAGGGTCTTGTTCCTTGTGGCATCCAGTCTAAAGATTCTTTGGAAAGCGATCTTCTGCCATCCTTTTGTGGTGGTGTGGTGTAGAATTGTATTTTGTTGTTTTGTTATTTATTGTATTATTTATATTATGTTATTATGTATTTATATTATAAGATTTGGTTGTGTTGTATATCGCAGATGCGATGCGCGCCTTTGTTTTGGCGCGAATTGGAGAGCGTGGCGTCAGTATCAAAGACGGCCTTGCTGAGGGTGCACGCATTTGTGTTTGTGTCAGTTTGTGTGTGTATCCAAATATAAACTTTACGTCTTTATTTGCGCACTCATTAGCCACCCCGATACACTTTGCACGTGTCCATACCACCGTGACTTGCCTTCCCCTACACGTACCTTACATCCAGAGTTTGGGACGATTGAAAAACATATACGTTTTAAAAGCCTTGGCATCATTCAAAAGAACATTGAACGGGTCCAGTGATCTTCGGGAGGGTTTAATTACATTCCAAAAGTCTTTCTTTTATCCTGAATAAAATCAGCTGACTAAGTTAAAAAGCTTGAAGTATTTCATCAACGTTTAACACAATTTAGGCAAGCAGTAATTAGATTCGTGAAGTAACGTATGAAGGCTAAGTATAGCACAAGTCGATTCAGAAACAGAACATCTATGAAAGGAATATAACGCAGGACTTTTAAATAAATTGATAAATGAACATGTAAATAAATCAATCAATAGATGAATAGATAGATAAATAGATAAACGAATGAATGAATGTAAAGATACATGAAAAAAGATAAAGTAGCGCCAGTCTGGCGTGTACCATGAACGGAATGTGCACAAGAAAAGAATGGAACACTCCTAAAATCTTTATCCTGACTCGTAGATAAAAAAAATCCATCTTGTCCTCAATCACAGCTAAAAAGAATTGTCTGATAACAGTTAAAAAAAATTGTGAAGAGTCACAGTAGATCGAAAAGGTAACATCTTTCAGAGCTTATCTACGGGGATGCCTGAAAGCCACTGAAAGATGCCCACATCTGGAAGGTACTTCCATAAAGGCATTTGGGTCGATAGACCAGTGTCCTAAGGTCGGTGTGTACACTCTTCTACATCATGGAAGTCACAAAACAAAACAATTTATTATAATGTTTTTCAACAACTCAGTTATAGAGAATTGGTTTTGTGCTAACTATCACTGGGAAGAAAGATAGACGTAATCCAAACGTCTAGCAGAACATCTTCAGGGTATATATAGATTAGAACACATTTAATCTATGAAAATAACATAACAGAGGTAAAGTCCGAGATGCGCATCATTGTAGTAAAGGACTATAAGGCCCTGTTCACACTAACGTTCTGAACCGCGCGGAAACCACAGCGGTACTACATCAAGGAAAAAACTGCGCGGTTGTGTGTGGAGGCCTCCATTGATTTCCAGAGTAAATGAACCGCCGCGATTCAAACCGCTAGTGTGAACACGACCTAATGAACGAATGAATATAAAAGAAAACGGATACGCTTGATGTGGTGCAACACTCAACCGACCTCGCCTGGTGTCCATAGATTCCACTCGGTTCATCGATGGCCTTTGGGGTTCAGTAAAGGCCAAACAAAATTGTGATTTTAATTTTTACTGTCCTGTTTCTGTCTATGTAACGTGATTCATGTTTTTTTTTCTTTCCTAGAAAGGGTATTCATAGCTTTCAACAGATTTTCAAAGATATCCGTTACATTGTCTCCATTACCTCCCGTCCCGTCCCTTTGCTCTTCAGCATTTGTTGACGACCTACCTACATACTATCTCTCCTAACTTCGTCTGTCCCTCCTCAACCGTTCCCTCCATTACTCCTCCTCTGAGTAACTTCATTGCCTCTCCACGTCATTCCCCCGCCTTTCTATCTCCACGTGGCTACGGACATAATCATATTTTTTCTTTACAGGACTGCACCAGTCACTAGGTCCTCCTCCTCCTCCTCCTCCTTCTCCTTCTCCTCCTCCTCCTCCTCCTCCTTCTCCTCCTCCTCCTCCTCCTCCCTGACCCTTCCTCTTCTCCTTCCTTTCTCTCATCCTCCTTCCTTTTCCTCTTCTCTTTCTCCTCTTTTCCTTTCCTCTTCTCTTTCTCCTCCTTCCCTTTCCTCTTCTCTTTCTCCTCCTTCCCTTTCCTCTTCTCTTTCTCCTCCTTTCCTTTCCTCTTCTCTTTCTCCTCCTTCCCTTTCCTCTTCTCTTTCTCCTCCTCCCCTTTCCTCTTCTCTTTCTCCTCCTTCCCTTTCCTCTTCTCTTTCTCCTCCTTCCCTTTCCTCTTCTCTTTCTCCTCCTTTCCTTTCCTCTTCTCTTTCTCCTCCTCCCCTTCCCCTCCTCCTTTCTTCTCTTCTTTCCCATCTTTTACTTTTGTTTAACTTTTTTCTGTCTTCTCTGTTTTACTGTTTTTCCTCTTCTTCCTCCCCCTCTTCATCATACTACTCGTCCTCTCCGTCATTCCTCCTCCTACTTTTTTAACCTCGTTACCTTCTTCATCCTCTTCCTCTTCCTCCTTCGTCCTTCGACACGTTCGTGATCAGGCGGCTGTGCCTCACGAGAGGTTTCCTGCCCTCTCCAACTCGGCTTGCCTTGGGATAAGACGGGCAAAGCTTCCTTAGAGTAGAATGTGTGCTTGTAAGACGGATGGAGCAGGCGTCGAGAAAGGAGAGGAACATCAGAGATGTCCGTGTAGGGGAAGAGGCAGGAGAAGAGGTATAAGTGAACAGATAGTCCAGTGGGATTAAAATATTGGGGGAAGGCGAGAGCAAGTAATCGAGAAGGATAGAGATGAGAAAAAAGAGTAAAAAGAAACAGAGGCGTCAGGGTTGGAGTTTATAGAAGAGAGGGGGAATAAGTGAGTGGAGAGTAGATGGAGATTGGGAAGATTTGCAAATGAATTAAATGCGACAGAAGAACGGGAATCTGGAAGTATTTGCCTGATATGAAGAGAGGATTTGAGTTAGGCGAATGCTGTAATCTTCTTGGATTATAGCAGCGGCCCTCGACTCTGAGCCAGCCTTGTGGTTTCCATAGCAACAGTATGATGACCCAAGCCAGGATCAATAAAAAGAAAGGTTGGCTTTTAAGGTCTGCTACCAAGAGGCGCAAAATATTATGTGTTCAAACTTCTCACATAGAATTGTGGTTTTCTTATAGTCTGATGCACGCGCCTTGATGTACGATTTCCTCTCTCAACTCGGTAGACAGATTTTCTATGGTTGTAAATCTAGCAAAATAGCTTTTCTGTCCACTGTTTTCCCAACAAAGGTTGTAAACAATGCTACATGGGGTTCTTGGCATCTATTTTGACACTTTTACGGTTTACTTCAGCGATGCAAAGATGCTTTAATGTGCGACAATCGGGTTCTCCGACATTTGGTGCGAATCTGCTTCCTCCGAGCAGAAAAAAAAATCCTATTGGACCCCATAGTTCCTAAGGTCAAAGGATTACAAGGGCGGAGCATGCCGACAGGAGACCTTTTGGTCCATATCTAGGTCGGATGCGAAAAAAGATCATAATAATAATAAAATAATAAATAAAAACTGTAATAATGTAAATAAATAAAATACATAAATAAATGCATAGGTATATTTAAATGATAAACAAACAGGCAAATAGTAAATAATAATAAATTGACATATAACTAATAATAAATGAAAATCAGACAAAAATGATAACAAAACAAAAACAAATACAAGATAAATTATAATCATTACAGCATCTTACTTTGGTATTTATCTAAATGATTCTTAAAGCTTCGTACTGAACTACATTGCACTACCTGTGCAGGAAGTTATTCCATTCATTAACTACACGGTTGGCAAATTTGTTTCTACCCACTTCCAAATTGAATCGTTTACCTCGGAGTATAGGAGGTACAACTTTCATTTCTATTCCATTAAACTATGATTTCAGTCACAAAATAATAATAATGCTTCCCCTGCCTTGGTACTACTATAGAGAATGAAAATACGGAATATCACTCTTGTCACTCTAAAACAGGGGTTCTCAACCCTTCTTTTATATACAAGTATATCCCATACTTATGTAATGCTGTTCTTCAGCCTCCCGGAGATGAGGGGTTCTCAACCCTTTTTTTCATGTATCCCAAGCTTATGTACTACTGTTCTTCATCCTCCGGGAGAGGACCACTTCAGCACTGAATAGAATCAGTAGGCATTCACTA
>NC_134804.1:49481277-49483777 GCF_046742065.1 Oratosquilla oratoria
ATGGATTGCTGTTCTCTAGCCTCTAGAGCAGGCGTTCTCATTTTTTTCATTTTATACACTCGTGTATCTCGTTCTTATGGATTGCTGTTCTCTAGCCTCTAGAGCAGGCGTTCTCATTTTTTCATTTTATGCATTCGTGTATCTCATTCTTATGTAATGCTGTTATCGAGCCTCTTTGAAAACACTTTAATATTGTTAAGTGTTCACTAACTAGCGTTTTTGGTTAGTGGCCATAAGCTTAAGTACAACTAAAAACAAGAAGAGGTTATTTTCACGGTTAGTGGCCAAGCTTGTGGCCCTCTCTAACCTCCTTGGCCATAAGCTTAAGTACAACTAAAAACAAGAAGAGGTTATTGTCATGGTTAGTGGTCAAGCTTGTGGCCCTCTCTAACCTCCTTGGCTATATAAGCTCAAGTACGGCAAAAAACAAGAAAAAGTTATTGTCATAGGAATTGCGAGAGGCCACTGAAGGCGAGTCTCTGAGATGGGTATGAGAGAGATCGACGTAGAAGCAGTTTCCCCCAAGCGACAAACGAAGGCCCGGACTGCATCGAGAGCCAAAATAAACCGAAACTAAGACGGACACTGACCGCAATTGGTCCACTTCGCAGTGTCAATTCATGACGCTGATCTCGAACACTTCCTGCATCGACAAAGGAAGGAGGTTTCTGCGGGAAGGGAGGACGGGCATCAGAGAGAGAAGAGAAGAACGTGGTTGGATCTGTAACAAAGGGAAGCAGGAGGACGAAGGGAAAGGGAAGGGAAAGGGAAAGGCAGGAAGGGAATGAGAGACAGTTGGAGGGAGTGGAAGTGTGTATGAGGAATGGGGAGGAGGTAGGAAGAATGGAGAAGAATGTGGAAGGAGGAGAATCGAAAGAGAGTGCAGAGGTAATCATTAAACTCTACCTGACGATAGTCCCATCCTTTACTATGAATACAATTTTGGCCTCCGTCCTATAAGATGGATATTAATTCACTAGAATCAGTACAGAATAGAAAGACTAGAATGATACAGTGGCTTAGAAATTTCCCAAACGAAGACAGACTTATGCACCTTAACTTACACTCTCTGGTATGACAAAGTGTGCGGGGTGATCTAATAAAGGTGTTCAAATACGTCAAGGGCTTCAACAAAGGTGATGCAAGTAAGGTCATCATATTAAGACAGCAAGGCAGAACTCGCGGTAATGGGTTTAAAATGGGCAAATTTAAGTTTAAGAGTAGTTAACGAATGGAATAGACTTGTTAACAATGCAATGAATGTTGAAATCATTACTTGTTTAAAAACAAAATTACATAAATCTACGGATTAGGATGACAGGTGGTAAGGGAAATGGAACTGCCTAGTGTAGGCCTTATGGTCTCTTACAGTCTCCTCTATTCTTGTGTTCATGGAGGATGAGGAAGCAGAAGGAATGAGAGGGACGGGAACACGAAAAATTAATTAAAAGAGGAGTGGAAAGAGTTATTTAGAATGGTCAGGATCATACGAGAAAGCGTATTGAGGGTGTGATTCAATTTCTTGTGTCATTAAGTTTATGTTTCCCTGTGATGCATGTGAGACGGAGCAATGGGTTCCATTTGCTCTAGATATGTATGAACGTAACTTATGTGTTCAGTGCACTTTGAACAAATCGAATAACCGTGGACTTTCCACTGGTCTTGCTTTAAGCGAAGATGGTGTTGTCATTTTTGACGACATGGGTCCTTAATCTTTTTCAGTGCCCGTATCCCTTAATATCTCAGAAAAATTCCACGTACCCCCATCCAACATAAACACAATGCAAACATACGAAAAGGATTAGTTATACAAACCTTGCTGAGAAATTATTAGATATAATCAATTGATAAACAAAGGTACTTTTTTATTTCAAATGAGAAATGTCAGTTAATAGGATACAATGAATGGACATTATGCTTTCTCATGGTAAATATACAGTACCATTGCCCTGGAGTTGTCATGTCTCTTGGGGTTAAAGTCACCCCAGGTAAGGATGCATTAATCTAAATTCTAAACCAAATCGTACTCGGGACTGCTCGGACAGACAGTCTAGGACAGTGGTTCTTAACCTGTGAGGAATTCCCCACTGGTGGGGAATGGCGGAGTTACCAAGTGGGGAATGACCGGTTGGACAGAAGAACCATTTTTTTTTTTTTTTTTTATCAATGTGTTTTTGTTTCTTTTTGTTTGTTTCTGGTGTCTTCTTGTTGTCACCGATGCTGTGGTGGGAAATGGAGAGTTGGCTCACTAAAAAGTGGGGAATTGGAGAAAAAATGTTAAGAACCCCTGGTCTAGGAAACAACAACAACAACAACAACAACAGTTTCAGTTTCAGTTTGTCCTAATCTTAAAGGGGTTAAAGGAGGTAGAGGGAAAGGGGTAAGCTCTTTCTGTTACATTATTTGTTTATTTGTTTGTAATTTGTTTGTTTATTGTTATTTGCTTGATTTTTGTTTATTATTAGTTACCTGTCGATTTATTATTTACTATTTACCTGTT
>NC_134804.1:49488777-49493777 GCF_046742065.1 Oratosquilla oratoria
AGTAAAGGGAATGTGTGTGATGAAAGTGAAACAGTAGAGGATATGACTTCCCTAGACCCACCCACCTCAAACTCAAACCCACTAACCCACTCTCACGCAGTGAGAAGTGAGAAACCCGTGGTAGGACAAAGCCCTGTCAGTTGCAGCAAGCCGCTGTTCTCTCTCTCTCTCTTTTTTTTTTTTTTTTTTTTTTGGTCGCCTCTCCGCCTGGCCATATTTGGCGGTAACCAACGCAGGAAACCCACAGTGGATCTCAGGAAACGAACTCGCGACCACCTGCTCATGAGTTCGACACGGTATCCACTGAGCGGCGACCATAGTTTGTGGGTAATGGTTAAATGGGTGAAAGAGTGGGAAAGGGGAACTTACCTGCTTGACGAGTTAAACACCATATGAGGACGGAGCCTTTATTTGTACGACGTTTCGCTTATTACAGCTTTTTCAAGTACAAGTTGAGATACATATGCTTGAGATTAAATAAGGGGAAAGGAGGGAACGGGGAGAGAAAAGAAGAAGGGAGGGGAAGGAAGGGGAGGAGGGGGAGGAGGAGGAGGAGGAGGAGAGGAGGAGGAGAAAGGGTGGGGATGGAACACTGGGAAAGGTTGAGAATGGTGGCCCAAACGTCCGTAGGCGAAATGTTCACAAAGGGTGGTTTAAAAAACTTACCTGTTACCCCCAAGAGTAATACCCAGAACGGCCGTATCTCGCTTGATTGCGCATTTCCTGATAACGTCAGCACTTAGGTTCAGCACGGTGGTGTCGGGAGAGGTGATCAAATCGTGCAAAACATCTTCATAAAGATCACCCTGCAGGTGATGCGACTGCTTGATCTTATCATTCATGTTCCTAAAATGAGAATCAAGTCAAGATATGAATCTTAAGAACGAAGACTTAATTTTATAGGGATCCGCATCGAAGTAATGGTAGGGATTTGACAAAACGAATCACACTACTGCTGCTGCTACAAGAAAAGTGTTGTTATTTCAGTTTCTCCTAATACTTCCTGTCGTCCCTTTTTTTCACAGTTCACGTGTATTTACACTCCTTTCCATTGGTGAATTAAGTATCTACAATAGAACTTTCCATTTACCAGTGTTCTATACTCTTATCTCTACCTCTTCCGGGCCATCAAGTGCGGCCTTCTGCGGCCTTTGATATACATATTATTTAAAAAAAATTATATTATCTATTATTTAAAAAGTATATTATTTATTATAAAAAGGGATAAGATAATTGAAAAAAAAAATTCAGTGCGGCATCTATGTGGGACGATGAATTATAAGGTGACCTTCATGAATAAAAAGGTCCCTCACCCCTGGACCAGTCTTCACAGATCTCCTGTTCCTTGGGTATCACAGTCATAAAGGATTACAAAGGATTACAAAGGCGGAGCATGCCGACAGGAGACCTTTTGATCCATATCTAGGTCGGATGCAAAAAAGAAAAAAAAAAAAAAAAAAAATATCCTATGCCCTCTTCCATCATTAACTCATTCTTTATTCCCTCTTCAGATCTAAATAATTCTTCATTCTTTGGTACATTTTTCTTGTTCTCAGTTCCTTCTATTGCATTGTGATTGTTCCACGGCTGTCATTTTTTTCTTTGTCCATGCATATACTTTAAATAAGTCAACTTTCATCATTCCTCGCATTCACTAAACTGTTATTATGTTCACACTTTACTTATAACAATCATTGGTTATAAAACTAACGATAGTGTACATTGTGACTTCAAGAGAACACATCAAGGCGATAAATGCAAGCAGACCTGGGCGCGTTACAGCTGAACAGGTAGTGCGTTACCGAAAAATCTGGGTTGCAGTTCCGTCAATGCGTTACCGGTTTCAATTTCCTTAGAGTGGTCCGCGTTACTACGTATGTGTATATGTATACACACATACACAGCATACATACGCAGATTTTTTTGGTAACGCACTACCTGTCCAGCGGTAACGCGCCCAGCTCTGGAAGGAAGTCAAACCCTCAGAGGTACATCACCTTCGGAGAGGAAAGGGGTTATCACACTGGGCTATTTTTCCTCCGACACTCTACCTCCAACCTCCATTTGAACAACTAGAACATGACTTCGCTTACAAAAATCTAGACTTCTCTATGAACATTTCAACATTAAGTCTAACTTTCGTGTAGGTTTACATTCTTAGTTCGTCGTTCAGCTTTGCCATATATATATGATGGAAAGATAATTTGATATTTGTAGATTTGAAAAATAAAATACTGTAACCGAAGTCGTTTTTACTCGAACGAACTCTCAACTGTCGGCGCTGGTGAAGCCCGTGGAAACTGCCCAGTGTGATACTCTAAACTGACCATCCGACCAATATTCAGAGCAACACAAAATCGTCAATTCCAGCCTCCAGACCCCTGTTCCAAAAGAACCCGTCACTATCCCAACAGTGACCATACACTAAGTAAAAATTATGAATAAAACATCTTCTATGCAGTCTGTAAACAAGCAGCAAAGCCAATGTACCGTTTTCCCCTTAATGTCCAAAATAAACATCAGGTAATAGTGAACGAATACTTACAAACTAGTTGCTCTAAGACGTTTGAAGTAATCTTTGATGACAGGCGTCTCAAACAAGCAGCAAAGCCAATGTACAGTTTTCCCTTAATGTCCAAAATAAACATCAGGTAATAGTGAACGAATACTTACAAACTAGTTGCTCTAAGACGTTTGAAGTAAGCTTTGATGATAGGCGTCTCTGGTTCAAGTTCGGGTCCCACTGGTTTTCGAAATACACGGGAAACATCTGGGATAACAATCTCCTTAGTCCTTCTCCCTTTTCCTGTCCAACCTTCCCAACCTCTGTGGAATAGATAGATTTCAAAATATTCAGAATAAATCAAAATAACCCATGGGTATAGCTGCTACGTCACAACATATCAAATTAATATTACCACATCCAGAATTACAGAAGATCCAGCATATTTTGTTATCCATAATTATATTTTCTGATGGTAAAGGATAACTTACAAAATATATACCGTAGGAAGGGGCAAAAATGGCCAAATGGGGGTAGAATTGGCCATTGTCATTGTTAAATACCAAATCATGTTTGTCCACAAAATAAAGGGAGTTGTACAAAACGCATAATAGTTGGTTGTTTTATTTCGCTGTATATCTGTCATAATTAGGCATGGAACAAAGACAATGGCCAGTTTTACCCCATGTGGCTACTTTTGTCCCTTCCTACGATATATTAAAACTACGATATACAAAAGACCTTTTCCTTTTTTAAATATGGGTAGCACACAAACGTCATCATAAACAAATAAAACTCATCCAGCCATCACTTCCCATCTTAGCATTTTCAGAACGAAGGATCGCCCTGTTCTCCGCCTCACTGATTGGATGAAAAGATATGTAGCGAGACACGTCAACTCCACAGAAGAGCTTGAAAGCCAGAGTTTGTGTGTTAACATCGCTTCCACACATGGTGAACCCTTTCCCCTTCCGTTAACCTCTTCGATACTCGCGTTATGAAATATAAAGTTACGGCTGTATAACTCGTTCTCTTTCACCCTGAATATTAATAACCACAGAAAATATGATCAAGCTAGTTCACGGAATATGGGGGTTCACTCAGCTACAACTACAAAATAAATATAATCAAAATTCCAACACCGATATCCTTATATATCCACTTGCGCCATATAACGCCTACGTAGGCATAATCGTATTGAAGGTATTAATATTATAAAGAATATAAGAATACTTTAGACTGTATCTTCCCTTCACCCATTCACAATCTCCCTCTATCCATTCTTATATTTTGCAACTTTTCTCCTCTACCCATCAGACATCCACATGTATCCAAAGTACCTTCATCCCATCCATCCATCTCATTCTTGGCCTTCCTCTCAAGATCACTCCATTCATTTTTGCTTTCCATGTATTCCCAAACACTTTATCTTGGGAAACATTTAGTCCCTTCCTCTCTACCTCTTTTGTATTTCAAGCCTCTGCCACATACAACACCAGGAATACATCAGTCCTTCAGGCAATTGCCTCTTTGCATTCATACAATACACCTATCTTTCATGGCCCTATCATTCCACCCTGAAATCTCCTTGGTTCCATTATTCTGTAATTCCACCTCCACATCCCCTCCTCCACTCACCATCGCATGTAACTTCAGCTGCTTGAAACTTTTCCACATCCTCACTCGTCAGTCATAATCAGTATGACACCATTATCGCCCTTGTACGTATGGTCAATTTACTTTTGCCCACATTTACCATTAACTCTCTCTCAAAACCCTTCAAACTGCTTCACACTTTGTTCAGAATAAGACACAAATGCAGTATCAGCCACATAGAGCAACTGTTTTAGTTCCCATGTTCTTCAATTCTCAACCCCAATTTTTAGATCTGTTTATCTCATTCCCCCTCCCATCTAAATATATGTTAAATTCTGGTGCTGGTACATTGTGACAAGTTGATGAAGGTGGGAAAAGAAATGACGGGTCTAATTCGGAGTTTCTGAGTTTATTCTTCAGAGGAAGAAGCATAGAGCGAAACCGGTCAGGAATAAACTCAGAAACTCGGAACTAGACCCGTGACTTCTTTTTCCACCTTCATATGTTAAATTACTATGGCATTATTACACAACCCTTATGCAGCTCTTCATCCTCCTCAAGCCGTTTACTATTTCCATTCCTGACCGTCGCACTTATTCTACTGCTCATGTACAAGAATTTTACTGCTTTCTACAGACGTCACCCTATCTTATATATTTGTAAAATGCACAACAATGTTTCTCTATCAGCACTGTCATAAACCTTCTCTAAGTCGAGAAATCCTAAAAAGGGCATCCTTACCAGTTACGCATCTCTTTTTTTTTCTTTTTTTTATAAACCCTATACTTCTCTCAGCTTGTATTGTTTCTTTTTTTCTTTTTTATTTATTTTGCTCACCTTCAACATTTCTCTACCTCCCTCCTTATTCCTCCTCCTCCACTTTATCTCCATTTTCAATTTC
>NC_134804.1:49498777-49511277 GCF_046742065.1 Oratosquilla oratoria
ATATACATATATATATACATATATATATATATATATATATATATACATATATATATATTTATTTATGTAGATATATCAGGCCCTCGGTTCAAAGCTAACATAAAAAGGTATGAATACAATTCATACCCTGGGGTCTTCGGTGAGGGAACCCCATCTGAGGTAATCTGAGGGAAGCGGAGGAACCCGGAGGATATATATACATACATATATATACATTTATATATATATATATATATATATATATATATATGGGGTTAATATTTATGTATGTATGTAAGAATGTAAAGTTGGTTGCTATTCTTAACAATAATTCATTAAAAAATGCTCAATCTAAGTGCATATGCCTTAATCATACTTCAACACATATTGCATAACAATACTTACTGTGATATTGCACTTCAGTTGTTGGCAAGTTACCAAACCCAAAAAGATGACATAACTCTGGCACACCCTTGATTAATGCAGGGTTGTGTATAACATGTACGTGTGCTGGATGTATACCAGGCTGGCTGTGAATGTATAACAATATAAGACTAGTAAGAATACTTCATACACATTAAATGTTTTTTTACCTCAGAACCTCTGCCAGCCACTGTGGGTCTGTGGATATTCAGTCACCAAAACCATTATCTTTATGACTGGCTAGCAAATTTCACTAAAACTACAGCCTCACTCCTTATTGTATCTGTCAGAAAATTTCATACACGTTGAACATTCATTGGTCTCAGGGTCAATACCAGTGACTGTAGGGCTCTGGTTTTATCGTCATAAAAACTTAAGGTAGTCAACGTAGAATAGCTGTCACATGGGACAATTTTAACATGGATTGGCTATGGCTTGTGTAGTGGGACTCGCCGCTTTTCTTAATGACATTTGATTTACAGAGAGCAAGGCTTGAATATCTTCTATCTGGATGTTTACGCTGGTTGTTTAGTCTGGTTGTGGAGGGCTTCCGAGAATAGTTTGCGGATATCTTGTTCTTTATCTACTACGATTATATTAATATCTACGTCCTTCTTTGTTAACAATTTGTTGTATGAGGTTGTCTAATGCAATTTAATAGATAAATTGCTCTGGAGACACGTTCTGCTTCACAGAAGTTTCGTTGTTGTGTACCAGTTTACGTGTGAGGTTTATACTCCTCACTGTTTCAGTTGCATTGGTAGACAAATATGGTCTTGTAGTAGTATTTTGGCGTTGAGGCGGTTTGGTATTACTAACTGGGCTGTTTTTAATGTATGATAAATTGAATGTGTTTTTCGGGATCGATGGGTTGCACATTCTTGTTGATAATATCTTTAATGTTGAACTGAAGATCCAAGCATCACAGAAAAGAAAGGAAATTGTATGAAGATACGTATACAGTATTGCGGTCACTATCTGTGACTCTCTTCAAGATGATCACAAATAGTGATCGCAATATACGTATTTTCATACAATTTTCTTTTTTTCTCCGACAGAGGGATCTTCAGCTCATTTTACCAATATGTTAGAACGTTCAACTCGCTTCTTTAATTATTTTATTGTCTCCACTAATCAGTGGAAACGTAGTTCCTGTAATGTATTTTGATGGGGTTGCTATCGTTTTGTGGGTTGCAATCTCCACAAGAGTGTCATTTGTGTAAACACGGCAAAGGAAACATGGACTGGAAGTGAAGCGTTTATTCCTGACGTTTCGTCTATTGACTTTCTCAAAGGAATGAGCAGACTGGATACGTGCAGAGTTTATATACATGCTTTGCGGCTCAAGGGGGTATGTGAGCGTAGAACGCTGTGTTATGATTGGCCCTTGAGCCGCAAAGCATGTATATAAACTCTGAACGTATCCAGTATGCTCATTCCTTTGAGAAAGACAATAGACGAAACGTTAGGAACAAACGCTTCACTTCCAGTCTATGTTCCCTTTGCCGTGTTTATGCAACTTGTTCACATGGATTTTCAAGTGTCATTTGTCCAAAAGTATCTGTACAATTTGTGACACACCAGAATTAGCGTTAAGGTTGAAAATGAGTAATTGAGTAAGCTTTTATATTCTTGACTATTCCATACTACAAGAACCACATTTCCATTGATTACAGTAGAGAAAAAAATCATTAGAGGTATTATCAACAAGAACACACAATCCATTAACCCCACAAAACACATTCAACTTGTCAAATATTACAAGACACAAAAAGATGGGGCAGTTAGTAATACGCAACTGCTCCAACACAACCAGTATACCACTACAAGAAGAACATGTTGCCTACCACTGCAACTGACACAGTGAGGAGTATAAACCTCACACGTAAACTCACGAGAAAACAACGAAACTAACGCAACACCTAACATGTCACCAGTGAAATGGAAAAGTTAAATCTCATTACTAATATTCAAACAACCGACCATTATCAAGGAAAAACCTAGACTCAGATATAGTCATAACAGACAAGGAACGGATTCCAAACAAGATGTTATTCCCGCAAGCGCTCCACATCTAAGCTAAGCAACCAACACAAACATCCAGACAGAAGATCTTTAGGCCTTTCCTGCCGTAAAGCGACAGGTATCAAGAAAAATGGCAACTCCCGATACACTACCCATAACCAATTAAAGTTAACCTTGTCCCGCGTTCTATCATCGGCCCGTGACAGCCAATCAGTGTTGATAACCTCTCGTAGACATATTTTGTTCGAACCACCATTCCTTCGACCTTCGCCGCAAGTAACAACGTCCTAACCCACTCGGCCAACGTGTGTGTGTGTGTGTGTGTGTGTGTGTGTGTGTGTGTGTGTGTGTGTGTGTGTGTGTGTGTGTGTGTGTGTGTGTGTGTGTGTGTGTGTGAGTGTGTGTGTGTGTATTTACCTAGTTGTATTTACCTAGTTGTATTTTACGGGAAGGGGAGCTATGCTCGTGAGGTCCCGTCTTCATATCTCATTTTATCTAAACTATTTTTAAATTCATGTATTGTTTTTGCACACACCACTTTCTCATCTAACTTGTTCCAACTGTCTATTGCTCTGTGAGGAAAGCTGTTCTTTTTCAAATCTCTTCTATAGTTGTCTTTTTTTATTTTCTTTCCGTGTCCTCTTGTATTTCTGTCATCCCATTTTATCAGATTCTCTCTATCAGTAATTTCTATGCCTTTCATGATTCTGTAAATAGCTATCAAATCTCCTCTCTCTCTTCTTTGCTCTAGTGTCTGTAGTTTAAGTTTTTGTAGTCTCTCTTCATATGATAGTTTTGAGAGTGTTGGTGCCAGTTTAGTAATTGCTCTTTGTATTCTTTCAAGTTTTTTTATACATTTTTTTGTACTTGGTGACCATATCGTTGCTGCATATTCCAATCTTGGTCTTATCAGGGTGATTAGGATTTTCCTCACCATTTCTTCATCCAGGTATGTAAATGCCACTTTGATTGTTCTTATTAAATTATAAGTTTCTCCAAAAATCTTATTTATATGTTTCTCAGGTGACATATTATTCATAACAATGACTCCCAGGTCCCTCTCATTTTCTACTCTTTTTATTCCTTCTTCTCCCAAATTATATGATCCTGTTATTCTGTTTTTGCTTTTTCCAAATTCCATTATACTACACTTTTTTGTATTGAACTCCATCTCCCACTTCCTACTCCATTCTTGTACTTTATTTAGATCTCTCTGTAGTGATTCACAATCCTCTTCAGTTTTCACTCTTTTCAGTAATTTTGCATCATCTGCAAAGAAGCTCATATAGCTTTCAATTCCTTCATCCATATCATTAATATATATAGCAAACATTATTGGGGCCAGAACTGTTCCCTGCGGGACACCGCTTATTACTTCATTCCATTTTGAGTGCTGATCTCTTATCACTACTCTCATTTTTCTTTCTTGCAAAAAGTCTTCCATCCAATTTAGCAATTTACCTTGTATTCCTCCTTCATATTCTAATTTCTTAAGCAACTTCTTATGTGGTACTTTGTCAAAAGCTTTTTTTAGGTCTAGAAATGCACAATCAGCCCATCCATCTCTTTCTTGTATTATATCTATTAGTCTTGAATAGAAACATATTAAATTGGTGACGCATGATCGTCCTTGTCTGAATCCAAATTGCCTTGGATTTAGTACGTTGTTTTTTTCCAAGTATTTTACCCATCTACTTTTGATAATTCTTTCACATATTTTTGCTATTGTACTTGTTAGAGAGACTGGTCTATAGTTGGTAGGTTCTTCTTTATTTCCTCCTTTATATATAGGTACTATATTTGCTTTTTTCCAATCTTCTGGAACTTTTCCTTCTTTTAAGGAACTGCTTATTATGCTATGTATTTTGTCTGCCAGTTCATTCCTACATTCTTTCAGAATCCAGTTTGCTATTTCATCTGGCCCATGCGATTTTCTGACATCAAAATTACCCAAGTGTGTCAATATTTCATTCTTCGTTACTTCTATTTCTTCCATAGGGGGGACTTTTTCCTTCCACTCAATCTCTTCAGGTTGTATATTTTCCCTTGTAAACACTGATTTAAAATGTTTGTTCATAATTTCTGCCATTTCCATTTCCTCAGTGTATTCAACTCCTCCTTGTCTTAATTTCTCCAAGTCTTGTTTGTTTTTCAGTTTATTGTTTACAAATCTGTAGAATAGTTTTGGTTGATCTTTACACTTTTCTATAACATCTTTTTCATATTTTCTTTTTTCCTCTCTGCACTTTTGTACATATTCATTTCTATAACCAGTATATATTTTCCATTTTTCAGGTCTTCTGTCTTTTTTCCATCCGGTCCAGGCTTTGTCTCTTTTGTCTTTTAACTCCCTACAACTTTTGTTGTACCAGCATTTTACATATTCTTTTTCTTGTTTTTGTCTTGGGACATACTTTTCCACTCCTTCTTTGTAAATTTTTGTCAAAATATTCCATTTCTCTTCCACTGATGTTTCTTCTTTGTATATTTCTTCCCAGTTTTCTTGTTGGAAGAATTCTCTTATTTTATCAAAGTTTGTTTTTTCATACATCATTCTTCCTTTTCTATATTGTTCATTTCTTTTCATATATTTTTCTTCATTAAGTTCCAGTTCAATCAATATGTGGTCACTTTTACCTATTGGTGTTTTATATTCAATCTTGTCCACTATTCTAGGTTCAGATGTAATTATTAAGTCTAGCCTCGATGGTTCTTCTTCATTTCTATACCTAGTGTTCTCTTGTATCCATTGTGTCATTGAATGGTCAGTAATCATCTCAAGTAGAGCATTTCCCCATGAGTCATCACCACTCTTTACTGTCATTTCTTCCCAGCAGATTTCTTTGCAATTAAAGTCGCCCATCATAACTATTCTTCCTCCGTCTTCCATTATTTTAGTTAATGCTATCTTTGTGTCCTCTAACATACTTTTATGTTCACTCTCCTCCCATGAGGCTGTTTTCGGAGGCACATAATTGATCACAAATTTTCTGCTCTTCTTATCTCTGTCTTCCACTTCTATCATAATCATCTCTACTGTATTCTTTCCATATATGACACCTTTCACGTTTATATCCTTCTTTGTCAGGAACATAACTCCACCCCCTTGTTTTTTCTCTCTGTTTCTAATCCAATAATTGTATGTATCATGTCCTACACTGTTGGGTGGTAGTGGGCCTTTTAATTTTGTTTCTACAATTCCCATTATGTCCGGTTCTTTTTCTTTCAAATAATCATTCAGTTCATTCAATCCTGTTATCAATCCATCTATATTTGTGTAAGACACTCTTAGTTTTCTGCCACTTCCATTGTGTTCTCTGTTTCCCTTATGTTTTTCTTTAGTATGTCGAACTGCTTTATTTTCATGTTCACTACTCTCCAATAGAATCTCTCTTTCTCTGACTCCGTTCTTTCCTCGTTTTTTGCCTTAGCTTCAATTCTTTTCTGCTTTTCTGCCTCTCTTTCCTCCTTATTCATTTCTCTTTTTATCCATACCTTTTTATATTGATCATTTGTTGCTAGTTTCCCTGTCTTGGATAGAATTTTCTCTGCCGTTGTTTGTGACCTGAATTTAATCTTAATTGGTCTGGTCTTATCTGTACTATATTTTCCGAGTCTGAATTTTTCCTCAATTTCCTTTATAATTTCTGGTTCATCTTCCTGGACTAATTTTAATAAACTGCTTACCCTTTCATTTTCCTCCTTGATTCTTGCGGTTCTATCTGGGTTATGTTTCTCTTCCATTCCTAATATAATTATACATTTCTTTTTGTCAGCTAATTCTCTTACTATATTCTCCTTCTGTCTCATCACTTTAATAACTGAGTCTTCATTATGTTCTTTCAATTGCTGTTTGACTATGTCAGTGAATGAAACCTTATTCCCTTCTTGAGTTATTCTCCAATTTTTAGCTTCTGTAGCTATTTTCTCACTGTTTTCATTACTATTCTTCTTCAATTTCTCATTCTCCTCCTTTACATTTCCTAACTGTCTTTTTAGGTCCTCTACTTCTTCAGTTAAGTTTCTGTTAGCCTTCTCTAGTTGTTCCAATCTTTCAATTCTCTGGAAGATGGAGTCTACCTTACCTAACTTACGTTCCAAGTCCTCGATCACCTTATCAACTCTCTCCTCTAGTCTTATCAGTCGGGGGGGGGTTGTGTCCCCCCCACCCTCTTTAAATCCCTGGAACATATTCTCGTCACTTTCTACTGTATTTCTCCTCTCTATACTTCTAATCTTTACATTTTTATTTGCCATTTCGTCATCCGGTGGTCGTTTCATGTTGACCTTACGCCCGTCTGCCTGGGCCAAGTCCTCCACATCCTCATTTCCTTCCATTTCCCCAGCAATCCCTCCCCTTCTCCTCTTTTCCTACTTACCTACTGCCTCACGAGCAATTTCCCTCCCCCCCTGCAAATACAAAAAGGCACTTCTCTTTGCGTTGGGATCCACAATCTGCACTTTTCTTCAGAACGTTCTTCAAGCCGTCCGTTCGTTGAAAGTGTGTGTGTGTGTGTGTGTGTGTGTGTGTGTATTCACTTTCACTTGGTCTTTGGATCACGTGTTGGACTCGTGATCGACAGCTATTTCCCTCCTGGAAGAGAGCTCAGAGCTCGTAGGTCCGATCTATGGGTAATGCTATGACCTTGCACACACACACACCCCCAACTCCCCGCCCACGAGAGTTGGAGTAACACCCCTCAGCGCTGCGATACTGATATTATTTCAGCCCCGGGCGAGGGTCGAACCCTCGTGTGTGTGTGTGTGTGTATGTGTGTGTGTGTGCGTGTGTGCGTGTGTGTGTATACGTACATAATTGTGTATAAATACATAATGACAAAATACTTGCATATAAACTTTGAAAGACCGGAACGAAAGAGGGGGGAATGGGACGTAGAGGGAGAGAGAGAGAGGAGGAGGAGGAGGGGAAGGAATGAGAAGTCGATATCAGCATTTCTACCCGTGTGTAACAGTATCGCACCGAAAATTTCGAGGCCTGATAGTGATAAGGAAGAATTTAAACAAAAAGTAACAGGGCGGATGATAACATTAGCTGAACGTGATCGGTGTTGTTACCCGAGTATCGATTATCATCCTATCATGTTGCATGATCCATAGCAGCGTTTCTCAATCTTTTTACCCTTGCGTAACCTTTAAAATAAATTGCATGTCTCAAGGAACCCCTGCACAAAAAAAAAGAAAAAAAAAACATATACCATATCTTTCTCATTTTATCTTCATCGTAATAATAGGTTAAATAGGATGATGTCTATATTACATTATTGCAATAACCAAGAATATGTTGTGCGTTTTTAATTATATTACGTATATGAAATTAAATGAAAAATCAAAAGTGCATGAGCTTATTTCACTTGTTCTCGCGGAACCCTTGGGGACCTTTTACGGAACCTTAGGGTTCCGGGGAACCCTGGTTAAGGAACACTGGTCTATTGGAATGTCACTGAAGTTCTTAACGCATCAATTGCTTAAAACTTATGTAATTACTACCCAGTACAGAAAGAGAAAGAAATAGGTAAGGAGAGACAGGGAGAGAGGGTAGAGAAAGAAAGAAAACGTATAAAGCACTATGCTTCAATGCTGGATTAGTTAAAAAACTACAGGACAACGATCCTACCCTATAATGGTTTCCAGAGTATGTGCAAGGCTTCCAATCGAAGTTCCTCCCAAGACTACAATAGGCGTATTAAATAGAATATTCTCTTCTTCATGCTTATTAGTTTGTTGAGCTGCGTCCAGTGGTTTATATCGCTGATCAACTAAAGAAAACGGGAACCAAATGAAAGTAAATAGAAAATGTAGTAGTAGATGTACTAGATAAGTAGCAAAATAACATGATACTGTAACTCTATTTAGTTCTCTTGCCTGAGCAAAAGTAAATAGAAAATGTAGTAGTAAATGTAGTTGATAAGTAGCAAAATAACATGATAACTCTAGTTCTCTTACCTGAGCAAAAGTCTCCCGTTTTAGAGTATTTACTGCAGAATCTAGCACGCTTCATATTGTCATTAACAAGAGGGTCGCCTTTGATTTTACTTCCATCAACTGAAAAGATATGTATTAATCACACACACCCAAGACAAGTTAGGATATCATTCTGCATATTTCTAAGCCACTAATATCTCAACCTATACTGACTTTATATTTGAAATTATCATTCATGTTTACTAAAATATGTATTGTTCTTTTATGTAATTAGATTTGGTTGTTTTTTTAAGATTCAGAGTGCAATAATTACTTATTTACTATAACTATGAAATAATGCATGTTAATAGTGCAATAACTGTCACGAAAGGTCCTCACTTAGAAAATACTTTTAACTTCGGATTCCAATAACTCAGAATCTATTATCATCTTGAATGATAAAGAGAAAAGTACTTACTTTTCCTAGGTACGCAGAGAGAGACATCAATATTACGACCTACTCCCCCGACAGCATGTTTCAACTTTTCATAAGGGGTGAAGCCATTGATGCCTTTCTGAGTTATCATGTACCACTGGCCTCGGTACCGAAGATTCTGAATCTGATTACTTCCTGTATGAGGAAAATACATACATCATTACTTATCACAAAGGCAAATCATTACTTTGTCCACCAAATCTTAAATTCAATTTCATCTCCTCGGAACCCCCCCCCCCCCCAGCAAAGAAACCACTCCTGAGGAAAAAAAAAAAAAAACATACGTTGAAATCACCACCCAACACTAAAGCAATGCCAACACTGCATCGGAAAGGCAACAGTGTGTGAGTGGTCTCAGACCTACCCAGAGATCGGCTAATAAGGTGCTTTGAGCTCACTGCCGTAGGGTGTGAGTGGTCTCAGACCTACCCAGAGATCGGCTAATAAGGAGCTCTGAGCTCACTGCCGTAGGGTGGTGTCTGGCTGTCTCGACAGAGACTGCAGCAGATCCGAGGTGAATATATATCAAATGCTCCTTCACACAGACGACATTATTATACTTCGCTGTCCTAGACTCACACGTGAGAACTCCACTGATTGACATATGGACTGAACTAGTTACCGTAGCCAATTTCCTTGGAGCTGCAGTTCTCCAAAGGTAGCGACTGTTGCCTCAAGTGAAGGAAATACAATTAAAATTGATAGAGAAAATCGTGGACCCGGCCCAGAGACGGGGTTCCTCTTGAGACTACACTTCCAGACAGAAGTGAAGGTTTTGACAGCTTCTGAGGATAAGTAGTAGGGAAATGATGGCTCACCGCTTGCAGATACTCATTACTAGTTTCCCCCTTGCAAGAGAGAACTATGAGCAATGGAATTTATTGTTTTATATATTGTATGTGTCAACAATCTTCTTAATGAAGAGTTGACTGAGTTCAAGGACACACCTACATAATAAAAAGAAAAAAGGTGTGGCTCTTTCATCTTATTTTCCTATCTCTTCCACTCCCTCTCCCTTGCCCTACTAATATAGTATGTGCATCTAAAGATTTTTCCATCCTCATCAAACCATCTTAATTTAGATATGCCTCCCAAGTTACTTTAGTTTTCTGAAAGCTTTTACTAGTATTTTGCAATCCCAAAACCACCTGGACATTCTAGTCTATTCTATCATTTTTAATTGTTATTCTTGCCTCACCATATTTCTACTGCACTCTGTGATTTCACAGTCTATGGAGCCATTCTGAGAGATTATGCCATCAAATTATGCAAAAATTTTCTATGAGGATTGGTGCATCATCCCTCCCAACCCCAATATATCGATGATGTACCTCCACCTTGACTGCATTTAGCCTGAGTTCCACTTTCTGGTAGGCTCTATCTCTTGTGTCCGGTAAAGTGACTCAACCTCAACCTATACGTGGTCCCTCAGAACTCAAATGGTCTTGGCTCTTGCTTGCAGCCTTCTTGGACTGAATACTCCTTCGTCTAAGCGATATGTCAGCCGAATACTCTCCTCCTCTTGTTCTGTCACTGACCAGTAGGAGAGTAACTAATGCTAGAAGGGCATTGATTAACATTAGAACTAAGACACCCCCTTGATTTGCACAAACAGTCGTCGTTGAGAATTTATACAATACAACTCCATGCAAGAAATCACTATTGCCATGATGTCTGAGGTGGAGCCGACCTATTGGATCATCACACCTTAGTTGACAACCAAATATGTCCAGCACCTTACAGAGTACAGTATTTCATGAATGACAGTGTCAAATAACTTCCTCAGATTAACAGAGGCTAACAAAGGGACGGCATTACTCCACGTATTTCTCCAACAGTTGCTTACACACATAAATTATATCTGCTGTTTCGTTCACCTCTAAACCCACTGACGGAACTACCCCTTCATACATTCTTTTGAACAGCACTACATAATCCGTTAATGCTCTCTCAACTCCCCTCCTACCGATCACTCTAACTCCGGGGTTCTCAACCTATTTTCACATATACCTCGTACTTATGCATTGCTATTCTTTAACCTCCTGGAGGTGACTTCAACACTAAATTTAATCGTTTTGCATCCACTAACAGTTAGTGGCTTTCGGTTGGCGGACCCACTTGTGAACCGCCGTGGCCCAATAGGGCTTCATGGACCACGGGTTGAGTACCTCTGCTCTAACCAATTCTTATAAGCCTTTTTTCTAGGGATACAAACAAAAATTCAAGGTAGGGGCGACAGCCTCCTCTTGCCCCACCTTCCTTCCAGAAGCCTGTGTAAAGGTGTATGTTACTGTTTCCATGATTTTATGTTCTGCATAAAAAAATTAATTTTATCTTGCATAAGAAACTTAAAGTAAAATAATCATTTCTTCCCTTTCTCCAAATTTCAGATCCAGTCTTAGTACTGTTACAGTCCTTGCTGCTTTTTTACTCTTAGTGCTTTGTCTTACCTAGATCACATAACATGGCTTGGGCAATTTGGCCAAGATTTAGTGAGGCTTCTTCGTGAGTCACAGCGATAACTATGTCCCCTTCCCTCACTTCTGTGAGAAGGAACAACTCCAGCTCACTTGAATCCAACTCAGAAGTATCAAACCGTTTTGCAAGGACTGCCTCCAGTCGATGTGAATCAACGACAACTAGGTTCATGCCTCTACCTGCATCATTAACATCCCTCTGGAAAATACTGGAAAAAGAAAAAACAGAGCATAATTAGGAGAAATTAACCGATTCAATGAGAAGTCTGTATTAACACTTTCTTATTCGTTTACTTTCCATCGTAAAATTTTCTTTAGGTTATGAATTTGGCTTTATGCTTCAGTAATCAGGTAATACAAAGAGTCCTCGGTTTACGACGGTCTCGACTTCCGTCGTTTCGCGGTTACGACGCTGGTAGTGTTTGTCCCTTTATATTCCCCTTTGCTGATGTTTTTTATTATTTTATGATACAAAGAACTAGTTGGTAAGCGCAGAGGGGGAAAACGTCATCATCCAACGATAGACTGAGGAAGGAAGCGTAATTTTGGATAACTAATTATCTTTAGCTTTCTCGTTTTTTCTTTCTTTTTTTTCAGTGCACCGAAGAAAAAGAAACCAATCACTATGGAATGTTCTTACTTAGGCTGGTTTCGACCTACGTCGAAAATCAGTTTACGACGTTGTGTAGGAACGGAACTCCGTCGTAACTCGAGGACCCTTTGTATAATAATTCAAAGGCACACATTTCCTGAACCTCCTAGTCAGATGTATATCAAAATTCATATAAAAAAAAAAACTAGGAGACGGGTAACTGAAAATGAAAAAAGTTATAGATATATCAAAAGTAGAAAATCCTTGCTGCTGAATGAATTGTTGGTTAGTCCACATCACGGCAACTGATAATGTCTTTTGGTTGTGAACTTTCCCTTTTATATAAACAGAGATTAATTTTGTCGTCTCTACTCTTTGTTTCTGGATAAAAGTAACTGTCAGGTTGGTCAGGCGACTCTGACTTACTGAAAACCTAAGTTTTCATGATCTTCGATTAGGGGAAACTGTATTCACAGCATGTAATGCTGACATAATGTGGAGCGTGAGTAAAATATTAGGGATGAATTTGTCCTGCACAAGTTTCATTTTCACCAATTTGGTGTCGCATACTGACTGCAGTGCACAC
>NC_134804.1:49513777-49521277 GCF_046742065.1 Oratosquilla oratoria
ACAGGAGTCTTAGTCTCGAGTTTATTACTGAGTAGTTTCGCAGGTATGCTTTTTCAAAGGACTCCTGTGTTTCCTATTCCGCTTACGTCAACCTGTCAGAATGTCTCAATATATATATATATATGTATATATATATATATATATATATATATATATATATATATATATAAATGTATATAATACTAAAGGATAACGTTTGAAAGGGATTGAATCCTTTTTGCGAAATTTATAATAATGTACGCTTGTAGAAGGCTTCAATCAAATTGGAAAAAGGTTAAGAGTGGAGTTCCCCAGGGATCAGCCCTTAAGCCGGGTCCACACACGCGAACAGTATCGTAACAAAGCCGTGTGAAAATGTTGAGTCCGCATCGAGCTTCGTTGTATCATGCCTCCCGCCTCGATCAGTCGAAGTCAGTACATGTCTGGAGGTTATACTGACAATGGCAAGTTTACCGCTGGTAGCGACCGCGTATATCTATATGCATTACCATACAATGAAGAGGAGATAGGAAAGAAGATGACAGTCACAGTCATCTTTTTCTTACATCCTTCCACTGTTTTCCTTGTGTTCTGGGCTATCTCTATCCACGCATCATTGTGATGTATCATATCAAAATGGCCTGTGGGTTTTGTATCGCACAATAAGGTCTTCTTTTCGTAATAACTTATGAAATGAAGGACAGTATTTTTCACTCCACTAGGCCATGTTGGTATGGTACACAGTGTTCCCACGTACAGCATGAACTGTGGGTAGATCTGGACTGACAGACTACAGGTAGACTAGCAAGTCACCTCGTTATGGCTCGTATACTGTTTCGCTCTCAAGTTTCAATGGTTTGAAACATGTTTCATGGCTCTGAATGGTTCCTCCGTGTATTCGAACATAATCGGTCCCTGTGGTACATTACTCTAAAAACCTGTGTTATATATCTTCATGTTTAGTGACCAGTTTCAAACTGATTACTGAACAGACTGCGTGTTGCGGCTGTACCTTGAACAATCACATAGAGCAGTGTATCCCGACCTTTTTTGGCTGCGGCCCTAAATCCACTCTTAGCCTGGAGTCGCGACCCTAATTGTAATAATAAATTCAACCATTTCATGTTATATTTCTACGTACTTGCATAATGTTTATAAACTTTCGTTTTTATAGTTCAGTTTATATTTACTAGCACAATGAATTTAAATACATTTGAAACTTGAATGAAAAAAAAGTTAAAAAAAGACCCATTGGCGACCCTCAAAAACACCCTCGCGATCCTAGCTTGGGTCGCGACCTTAGTTTGGGTCGCGACCCTGGGGTTGGGAACCGACAAGACCGACAGGAATCCAGGTATCTTGGACCAAGACCAAGGTCCAGGAGACTTTTTTGTGACAGTTCCTCCAAGGTCTTAACTGGTTATGTTTAGTATCCTGTATGCGTACTTCAATTTTCGAGCAGATCCGTTAAATCGTTTTCGTCGCAACTTTTTTTTTTAACGACATACCTTGTAGGATAGGTTTAACCGTGTACTGGACCGGGATCACGCTCACAGCCGAATAAATCCTTTTGATAACAACCAGAAAGCATAATTGACAAAGAAAACACTAAATGTACACAGCTGTGATTAGATGTGCCTTTCGTTCAGTGGCGTGCAGTGGAGGTGAAGTCAATGGGGCGACGGCCCCGAGCATCCAAATGACGAGAGCTGCCCTCCTTGTCCGCCACACGCCCATGGACGTAATGCTTGGGGTGCTCAGGGCGGCGCCCCCCCCCCTCGCTGACCTCCCTACGCCCTCACCTTCCACCCACTAGGGCACAACAACTCCCCCACTGGCGGGATGTTCCCCGCATTGTATATCAATGTATGTATAGCTGTACATATTCATACAATAAACCTTTATTAACTTAACTCCAAATAGGGGGTGAGGGTTATCCGGGAGGTATCATTTGGGGGGGAAAGTTATAGATTTGATAAAATTATAGTTACATTGAATAAAGTCTTTACGTTTCATCTGTATTTATATGTCCAAAACATCTTCCTTTCTCATAATATTTCTCGGCACTAAGCCTTGTACTTGGATCTTTGGGGGCACAGAGTCAAGGAGTTGGCCTCGGGGGTCACCAGACCTCTGCACGCTTCTGTTTTTTGTTAAGGAAGAAACGTATCATAACACATACTTCGGTATGAGAAGAACGACAAAGATCCTTTCCTGAAGAAGGCCGCTCTCGTGCTCACCCACATCCTCCTTCTGTTAATTTCGTGTATCACCATCTCTGTGTGTGTAAAGAGAAAGAAAAACATGAAATCTCTTGTTAAGGCGGAGTAGTATGCGTGACTGGGGTATGGGCAACTGAGGAGCCAAAGATACACTAAATTCGTTCCCAGCATCCTCCCCACACTACCGAATGATTTTTGTACAAAGAGCGCAGATCTTTTTTTCGTAGGTATTTTCGATCCCTTCTCAGGCATTAGACCCTTCCTCAGTAGCTTCCTCAATAGGATAATCATTCTCTATGGTGGTTACCGGGTAACTGGGGGAGGTTACCGGACAACTCGGGTAGTGACGAATTGTTGCATATTTAGGTCAGCCTCCGACTTTGGGTTGTGACGTAATGTCGCATGTTTGGGTTTGTGATGTTTTGCTGAATGCTTGTGTGGACCTTGAGATCCTCTGTATATACACACACACACATATATATATATATATATATATGTGTGTGTGTGTGTGTGTGTGTGTGTGTGTGTGTGTGTGTGTGTGTGTGTGTGTGTGTGTGTGTGTGTGTGTGTGTGTGTGTGTGTGTGTGTGTGTGTGTGTGTGTGTGTGGTCATGACATTACCATAAATTGGGACGTATATAAGCTCTGATCTATCATCCATATGTGTGTTTCGTGGGGTGGGTCAATAGCAGTTAATCACATATCTAACATGCAATCTGCGACCATGGTGAATCACACATACACACACATACAAACGCACACACATGCACACAGACATATACACACGCAGACTCACATGTGCGCGCGAACACACAGGTACACACAAGCACAAACACGCACAAACACACATGAACACAAATAAACACACACACAAACACACACACATAAGCACGCAGGGGCCCCCACAAAGAAATACATATAAACACACACATACGAATACATACAAACACACACGCACACACACGTATAAACACAAAAACACAAAAAATGCAAAAACAGACTCCCGCAAGCGAGCGCGCACACACACACACACACACACACACACACACACACACAAACAAACAAACACATACATGCACAAGGACACAAACACGCGCGCACACACATTCAACGGCGCAGTGGTAGCGTTCGCAACCACTACTACAGTGGTCTGGGTTCGAATCTCGCCCAGGGCTGAAATAATTTCAGTATCGTTGCGCTGCGAATCATTACTCCAACTCTCGTGGGCGGGGAGTTGGGAGTGTGTGTGCGTGTAAGGTCACAGCATTACCAATAGGTCGGTCATATAATTATGAGCTCCGAGTTCTCATCCGGGAGGGTAACAGCTATCTATCACGAGTCCAACACGTGATCCAAGACCATGGTGAATCACACGCACACACACACACATACACACACATACACACACACACACACACACACACACATACATGCACAAGGACACACACATGCACACACACACACACACACACACACACACAAACGAACATACACACACATGTGCCCACGCACATGCACAAGAACACACACACACACACGTGTACGTTCACAAGCACACTCACACACGCGAACTCTGAGCTCTCATCCGGGAGGTTAATAACTGTCGATCACAAGTCCAACACATGACCCAAGACCATGGTGAGCGCGCGCAAGTCTACTGTACCATAGATTTGACATCGACGTGGAGACTGATCAATTTGCTATTGAATGATGTGCGATGTCTTATGATTTGAATTATTCCAAAAACACTTTTCGCAATACGAACAAAGAACACCGATGCCATGGATTTATCGGAAAATATATTTTACTTAAGATTTCTGCAGCCGCAAACGGTAATAATTCTAGTTGACGCAGGGCTTGTTTAGTAGCAGATAGAGCTAGCGACTTGTAAACTAGCTCTCTAATTGCCCAGGGTGAACGGAAAGTTGGTCAACTTGCCTCCAAACTATTTTAGTGTGAACACTAACTTGCCGGGTAAGCTGACTTGCAGTTAACACTAGCGACTGCTAAATTAGTCCCGTGTCAAGGAAGTTATATAGCAGCGTTTCTCAACCTTTTTACCCTTGCGTAACCTTTAAAATAAATTGCATTTCTCAAGGAACCCATGCGCAAAAAAACGCATATACCATATCTTTCACATTTTATTTTCATCGTAATTATAGGTTAGATAGGATGTTGTCTATATTACATTATTACAACAACCAAGGATATGTCGTGCGTGTTTAATTATATTACGTATATGAAATTAAATAAAAAATCAAAAGTGCATTACCTTATCTCACTTGTTATCGCGGAACCCTTAGGGACATTTTGCGGAACCTTTGGGTTCCGGGGAACCCTGATTAAGGAACGCTGCTATATAGCGATGTACAATAAAATCTAATCGATAGCGAAGCCCATTACGTACCATTGCGTATTAAAGTTAACACCGGAATGTGTGCTAATAATTATCCGTATTTATCAGCACCTATTACATATCATCGACTTGCTTCCATATCAGAAAAATCTGAGATCTACATCTCGTTTGCTGAATCTCAGTTTCGTTGCCACAAGTGACTGTTGCCAAAGAAATGGATCTTGTTAGATTTAACGAGCCTAGCATCTCCATGTCAAGAACACACACACACACACGTGATCCAAGACCATGGTGAATTACACACGCACACGCACACAATCCCATATGTCTTCATGAAAAAAATAACAAATCGTTAATAAATGAACTCATACACTGATAATTGAACAATTGAAACATGTTTTTTCACTTTCCATGAAAAACAGTTTAAATAACTTAGTTGTTGAAAAGTAGTGTGTGGCGAATACATTATGGAACTCGGATAACCTCTTGACTTTATTTCGTTCCATCCACATGAACAGATTTGAATAATCTGGTAGAAAATAACGTCTGCATCCACGTATTTTCTTGATTCTAGCCTCATGCTTTGCCTAGTGTGACTCTATCTGTTGTGTGTGAATGCCTGTCTGTGGATCAACGAAATGCAAAGAGTGGTTGACAGTTTTGTGCCGGAAGTTTGGATTATTAAGCCCCAGTCACACCGATACGACTCAAGTAAGTTCGTTTGAGTAGAAACGACTTCGTCTACAATATTTCCACCGAATCTCCAAATGCCATATTACCTTTGCGTTATATGTTGAGAAGCTAAATGACGAACAAAGAGAATTCTAACCTATACGAATGTTAGATACATTGTTGAATTCGCTGCATCATTGCAAGACTGTCGTAACTCAAATTTCGTGATTTTTCAGGAGAAGCATTTTAAAGTATCTAAGTCCTATAACTTTAATAATTTCACCCTATGCAACAAAACTTACCATCTTGATTAGGTAAATAGGGCTCCACTTGACTTACGACTTTATTACCAAAAGACGCAGAATTATTCGGCATTCTTATAAACCATTGTAACTCTATACTTGAAATTTTTGAGTTACGACAGTCTTGCAATGATGCAGCGAATTGTCCTTTGTGAAATCTAGAATAGTGTAGGCGAAGTCATCCTACAGCTTTTCAAATTCAAAACATTTGACAAGAATCGTAATAGTGTGACCGGGGGCTTAGCTACTGTAACCTCGCCATTCGTCGCTGTGAATACTTGATCCACGTCCCACCACTATTTCGATTATTGGTAGAAGCCTCTCTTGGTTTCTGTGTTGAACTGTTTTCATATAGCCAATTGCTAGTGAAGTACTGTACTTGTACCGTCTACCAAGCCAAAACCCAGTCTTGATCCTTAGTGGCCCTTTCTCGATGGCGTTTTGGTCTGCGTGCAGAGCGCAATTTATCAATTTGAACCGTTATCCCCGGTCTATCAAGTTTTATAGGATTAAGTTCAAAATGTCTCGTGCACGCCTCTGCAAAAAGTAGCCAAAATCCACTACTGTCTGGCAATACGTGAAGTTTCCTGTCCCTCGTTTGAATTCATGTCTAGATTATTCTCAAGTAAAGAATAACGAACCTGATCATCTTGTAAAGAATATCAGACCATGCTATGAGTGGGTCAGCTAATCTTGACAAGACATAAGAACATAAGAAATAAAGGAGACTGCAAAAGACCATAAGGCCTACACTAGGCAGCTCCGTATCCATCACCACCTGTCATCCCCATCCATAAAGTTGTCTAAGACCCAGAGAAATAAGATGAGAAGTCAATTTCCGTCCGTTTTCAAGAAGATTCTTGTATGTTCGAGTGTTGCCACTATGTTGCATCGTCTCATGCGCCCCTACGTTACACGTGTAATATACGGTCCCCAACAGCGTATGACTAACCTCACACGGCGAACAAGACCTTCCCGTCTTCTCTTGGCTGTGGTCGTCGAGGTACTGCACCAAGTGCACGTCAGGTTGAAGGTGATCTTTCACCAGATGGTCGCCGGTGAATGTTGCAACCGGAATTTGTCCACGTTGTACAAGGTGATGCCTATCCGAGAGTTGGAACCTTGACGTGGTGGATAAGTTTGAGAATCTTAATGATTATAAAAGCTTGGATAAGTTTGAGAATCTTAATGATTACAAAAGCTATGTCGATAGAGAGGAAATCTCTGCAGGGTCACCCATATCGCAAAGGTTTTGTAAGAAAGATCAGACAAAGAGCAGCTCACACAGTCGCAGGACCCACTGCTAACTGGCATATCCCTGATGGCAATGAGGGAAATTCCTCATAGATATATGGGGTACCGTCATAATGACGGCGTGGACCATTGGGTACCTTTTAAACATATAGGGCTTCACCGAATATAAGGAATAAGGTGACACCAGAGAAATATCTCACTAGAAACCAGTTGGCAAGAAGGTGAGATTACTGAAGAAAAAAAATCATAGCAACCATGAATAGAATGAGGTGATAGAATTGACCACGGTGATCATCTTATGCCACCATCATTCTCTTATGTGATTGCAGAGTTGTCTCTATATGGGACAAGCCTCGTTGGAGATGAATGGAAAGTCCCACAGAATTCATGGCTGGAACAAGTCGACTGAATCTGTCGAAAGTTGCTTTTCAGTAAAAAAAATTTATCAGGTATCTAACTCACCTGTCTTAGTTTTCTCATGTAGTGTTTTTATGCTGGATAGGGACACTGGTCTGTAGTTCTGTGGCTTCTCTTTGTTTTATTTTTCATTTCTAGATCTTTTCCAGTTTTGTGATATTATCACGTCCTCCTATGAGCAGACAACTGTCTTGCCTGACAGTTGTTCTCTGCATTCCTTAAGGCAGCGTTTCTCAACCTTTTTACCCTTGCGTAACCTTTAGAATAAATTGCGTCTCAAGGAACCCCTGCGCAAAAAA
>NC_134804.1:49526277-49616277 GCF_046742065.1 Oratosquilla oratoria
TCCTACAAAAGATTAAACATAGAACACTGACTATCATTTGACAAGTTAAAATGTTGGTCCTAATAAACCTATCCTATCTTCCTCCCATATGTAAGAGATTTGGATACCATGAAACATATTTTTGTTCTCTTTAACCTCTTCAATACAAGTCAAATTCTCATGCACAGCATCAAATGACTAATGTATGATGCATCACACTATTTACTTTATAGAATATAAAGTCATTGCTGTATTACTCATTCTCTTTCACTCTGAGTAAAAATAAACACAGAAAACATGATCAAACCAGTTCACAGAATTAGGGGGTAACTTAGCTACAACTACAAAATATAATCAAGACATCAAGCCAGCATCTCATACCTACGTAGGCATCATCGTATCAAACAGGTTAGCTACCTATTTCACTTGTGACCCCTGAAACTGTATAGTAAATGTCTAGATTGGAACAGTGTTTTGTTATAGTACGTTACACTTCACACTAATATGATTTTGCTTCATGTCCACACATCACCTTGTCTGCCTTGACCCATTCTTCACCTCATGCTAAACCCCTTCCATTCCCTTGACTTGTATTAAAAGACTTTTGGATCATCTAAATTTTTTCCAGAAATAATATGAGGTAACTGTAAGTTTCCTATCTATGTACCAAGGGCTTCTTTCCTCTTATTAGGGAGGTAATCAAGTCATAGACTTGCATCCACTCCCTTCCACCATCCTTATTCCCCTTATCTTAGCTCCTTATGGAAAAAACCTCATTCCTGTCTCTTGCCCACTGCCCAGGTCTAAAGCAAAGCTTCAGATGTGGGCAGTGCTTGGCTGAGCGGGTTAGGGCATTGTTACTTGTGGTGAAGGTCGAGGGGATGGCGGTTCGAATCGTGCCACCAGCGAAGTTGAACCAAGGGCATGGTTCATTAAATTCCACGCTACAAAGCCCTCTGTGAGGGGCACCGTCCTAGCCTTCCGATAGGGGAAGTTTGAGAAGTTAAATGATATCATCATTACTAATTAATTAATGTTTTGGGTTATCCAGTATACCATGAGAATATGCATTTGAACAGTGGTGTGAGACGGTGATATTACGAGTATAGTTGTTTGAGGCTTTCTTTATATCATATACTTAAAAGGATCAACTAATTTATGAACAGAAATATTTAATGATTTATTTTAAAATTATTTTCTCCACAAATCGGGCTATTTACATAATAATACTTGTTTTATCAGTGGCACACATTTACATATACATACACACATTGGTAAAAAAACAAAAAAGTCAAGCTCCATTAAAGAAATTCTTATGAAAAAATACATACATACATATACATATACCAAAGGTTTTTCTCCCTTACATGGGGGTAGCCAAAAAGAAAAAGGCATAGAAATCACTCCCACCCATTTCATTTCCCATATATTCCACTCCCCTCCACCCTCCTCCCTCCCTCCCATCTTGGCACCTCCTGGATGACGGGTCATCCCTGCATCCTGTCCACTGCCCTGGGTCAGAAGCAGTGTCACAAGACCCAGCACATCCACAGCAAGGCCACTTCATAAATTCGGTGACCCCCCCCTCTCCGTCCCCTTCAAGCTGCATCAAATTTTTTCTCATACATACCTCCTCACCCCCCATCCCCCACCCACTCCCCCTCATGCATCACAGCCTCATCTATACACAACCCTTCTCCATTCACCCCTATCTTCTGTCCTCTCCTGTCCTTCCACATCAAACATTCCTCTCTTTTGTATAGCCCCTTTCACCCCATCCATCCATCTCATCCTAGGATGCCCCCTCATATTCACTCCTTCCACCTCTGCCTTCCACACTTCTTTTACTAATCTTTCTTCACTCATTCTTTCCATGTGTCCAAACCATCCTAATACTCTTTCATCAACCCTATCTCCCAGCTCCCTTTCCACCCCTGTTCTCCTCCTCACCTCCTCATTTCTCACTCTATCTAGCCTAGTAACCCCTATCATACTTCAGACATTTCATCTCAAACACATTCAAACTCTTTCTTCCTCTCTCATGTTCTATGTTTCTGCCCTGTACATTGCTGTTGGCACAATCACTCCTTCATATAATCTCCTTTTAGCATCCTTTCCCAGATGTCTATTTCTCATTACACTTTTTAATCCACCAAGGCATTTACTCGCTTCTCTCAATCTACATTCTACCTCCACCCCCACGCAGCCCAGAGGGATTTCTCCCCGTCTTCTCCTTTCCTGCATGAGGGGACGGAGAGGGGGGGGGGGTCACCGAATTTATGAAGCAGCCATGCTGTGGATATGCTGTATCTTGCGACACTGCTTCTGACCCAGGGCAGTGGACAGGATGCAGGGATGACCCGTCATCCAGGAGGTGCCAAGATAGGAAGGAGGGAGGAGGGTGGAGGGAAGTGGAATATATGGGAAATGAAATGGGAGGGAGTGATTTCTATGCCTTTTTCTTTTTGGCTACCCCCCCATATAAGGGGGAAAAAGCCTTTGGTATATGTATGTAATAATAAAACATGGTGTCGATAATGGTCACTTTGGTTCTCAAACCCCAGGGCGATTCCAAGTATACAAAACCCTGTCTGATCACAAGTTTACATTGAATTATACTGAAAAGTAAAGTATTTAATGAATGCACATGTGTAAAGGACAGGCTGGATAGCGACTTCAAACTTAGTATCAACACAAACTGTACGGACTACTTGGTCAACCCTATACTTCTTGAAATCCCTGTAGTAAGCAAGTAACTTCTCCTTTCTGCCTCTTAAATTCCAAGTCTCTGCCTCATTACAGTGTCATAGGCACAATCACCCCTTCATATAATCTCGACATCAGCCCGAAGGGATTTCTCCCTGTCTTTTCTGCATGAGGGGATGGAGTGAGGGGGTCACCGATTTTATGAAGCGGCCTTGCTGTGGATGTGCTGTGTCTTGTGACACTGCTTCTGACCCAGGGCAGTGGATAAAATGCAGGGATGACCCGTCATCCAGGAGGTGCCAAGATAAGAGGGAGGGTGGAGGGGAGTGGAGGTATTGGGGATGGAATGGGTGGGAATGGTCTTTGTGACTTTGTTTTTTTGGCTACCTCCTTTGTTAGGGGGAAAAAGCCTTTGGTATATGTATGTATGTATATAAACAGTAAAGTAATGTCATAGCACATTAGTAAATTACACTTTTTATCCCACCGTTAGTGTCTTCTTTTCCGATGGTGGGATAAAAAATTTATGTATGTATACACATCCATTCCCAGATGCCTATTCCTCATGACACTTTTCAATCCTCCAAGATTTGCTTCTCTCAATCTACAGATTACCTCCATCCCCACTCCATTTCCTGCCATACGAGACACCAAATACTTAAAACTTTCCACTTCCTCCAGCCTATTTTCTTTAAGACTTACTCCCAACTCACTGCCTCCCTCTTCTTTGTACATCTAATCATCTTTTACCCACATTTACCTTCAACTTTCTCCATTCACATAACTTTCCAAATTCTGTCACCAACTGCCTTAATCCCTCCTCTGTCCCCACCACAAGACCAATGTTGTCTACAAACAACAATTGACTCACTGCTCTTCAATGTGTTTGAGATGAAGTGTCTGAGAAGTATGGTAGAGGTTATGAGGTTGGATAAAGTGAGAAAAGAGGAGGTGAGGAGGAGACTGGAGGAGGATAAGAAGCTGGTAGATAGAGCTGATGAAAGATGGGATGGTTCCGGCACATGGAAAGAATAAGCGAAAAAAAAAGATTAAAAGAAAAGTGTGGAAAGCAGAGGTGGATGGAGTGAACTTGAGGAGACGACCAAGGATGAGATGGATGGATGGGGTGAAAGGGGCACTAAGCAAGAGGGGAGCGTCTGTTCAGCAGGAAAGGGAGATGGCAGGGGATAGGGGTGAGTGGCGAATGGTTGTGTATGGATGATATTTTGATGCAGCCCAATAGGATTTCTCCACATTTTCTCTATTTTCTGCATGAGAGGACATGGAGGGAGGGTTATGTGAATGAAGCAGCCCTACTGTGGATGTACTGTGCCTTGCTGCATTGCCTCTGACCTAAGCGGTGAGCAGGAGACAAGGATGACCCTTCATTCATGAGGAGCTAAGCTGAGTGGGTAACAATGGTGTTGGATCAAAGTGGAATGAGTGGGAGTGGGTGCGTGCCTTGACTGGCTAACCCCTTACAAAGGGGGAAAAATCCCTTTATGTATAGATAGGTAAATAGTAAGTGAGTGATATCATTATGGCCTCATGAGTACATGACCCATGATTCGAATCCTAGCAAGGTTAGTCATTCATGAAAAAAAAAAAATAGAAAATAAATACATTCACACCAAAAGGTTTTTTCCTGCTTATACATGTGGCCTTGACAAAGCATACACTCACCCTATACCCATCCCACACCCACCAAATACCATTCATTTTCCCTCTAATATCAGCCCTTCCTTGGTTCAAAGGCAATGTAGCAAGATACAATAATTCCACAGCAGGAGGTGGTTTACATCCACAGCTTCATTACATGGCAAGCCCTCACCTTCATCCACTCATGCAATTTACATATCAGATATGAATACCTCTTATATATATATATATACATATACATATATATTTATATATATATATATGTATATATATATTTATGTATGTATATATATACTTATATATACACATATATATATATATATATATATATGTACATACATACATACATACATACATACATCTCAATGGCTGTATCACATATCAAAATCAGCAAAAGTCAAGTTTCAACCATTACAGGAAAAATCCACAATACATATGAAGAGTAACTATCATGACTACAGTTAGGGTAGAACGAGATAGGTCTTGCTATATGGCTGAAGGCGGAAGTGCGGACTCATGTTGCTCAGCAATATAACCTGCTCTCCCTTCACACTGAACCTGAAAAATATTAAATGAAATAGTTTAATAATAGATATCATAAATTGTCAAATTAAAATAATTCAGCAAAACTGAGAACTTATCAGCCCTTAGCATGCGAGGAAGCCGACGTCAGCGTCCTGGGGTGCAAGCGGGTAGACAAGGATTATCTTTAGTTTGTTGCTGTAGCTGAGTGATCCTGTATTGTGTTGGCTCTCCCTGAAGTATTTTAGAGAGGTTGAACATGGAGGAGGAGGGTGGGATTGGTGCTAGCAGTGGGAGGCACTAAGAAAATGACAGTGATGGAAGAGGAAAATGGAGGAGAAATAAGAAAAGATGAGGTGCAAGTACATACATACATACATATACCAAGGCTTTTTCCCCCTTACAAGGGAGGTAGCCAAAAAGGGAAAGGCATAAAAACACTTCCACCCATTTCATCCCTACATACACTCCACACCCCTCCCACCCTCCCTCTCATCTGAGCACCTCCTGGATGACGGGTCATCCCTGCACCCTGCCCACCGCCCTGGGTCAGAAGCAGTGTCGCAAGACACAGCACATCCACAGCAAGGCCGCTTCATTTAATCGGCGACCCCCCCTCTCCGTCCCCCCTTGCATATAAGGAGAGGACGGGGAGAAAATCCCTTCGGGCTGCGTCAAAATTTACTCACACATACTACCCCACCCCCTACCCCCCTGCCCATTCCTCCTCATGCAATCACAACATCATCCATATACAACCATTCTCCACTCACCTCTGTCTTCCGTCCTCTCCCTTCCTTCCTCAACAGACATTCCCCTCTTCCCCAAAGCCCCCTTCACCCCATCCATCCACCTCATCCTAGGACGTCCCCTCATGTTCACTCCCTCCACATCTGCCTTCCATACCTCTTTTACTAGTCTTTCTTCACTCATTCTTTCCATGTGTCCAAACCATCCTAATATTCTTTCATCAACCCTATCTCCCAAATCCTTTTTCACCCCTGTTCTCCTCCTCACCTCCTCATTTCTCACTCTATCCAGCCTAGTAACCCCCACCATACTTCTCAGACACCTTATCTCAAACACATTCAAACTCCTTCTCTCTTCTTCTCTTATGTTCCACGTTTCTGCCCCATACAGTGCTGTTGGCACAATCACTCCTTCATACAGTCTCCTCTTCGCATCCATTCCCAAATGTCTATTCCTCATTACAAGTAGTTTTGAAAATTATGAGAGCAGGTAAGGCACCTGGGTTGGATGGGTGTCATGTGGAGTGTCTGAAGAAGGGAGGTATAGTAATAGTGGACTGGCTGATGAGGTTGTTTAATGTGTCTAAAAGAGGGCAGAGTGCTGGAGGACTGAAAAAGTGCCTGTATAATTCCACTTTTCAAGGGAAAATATGACAAACGTGAGTGTAGTAGTTTCAGAGGGATCAGTTTGTTGAGTATAGTTGGGAAGGCAGATGGGAGGGTTTTAATTGAGAGGATTAGAAAAGGAACAGAGGGAGTAATTTGTGAGGAACAGTGTGGGTTTAGGGAAGGTAGGGCTTGCACAGATCAGATTTTTGTGGTAAGGCAGATATGGGAGAAAGCTTTAGCAAAAGGTAAGGATGTTTTTTGGGGCCTTAATGGATTTGGAAAATGGTCATGACAGGGTAGATAGAAAGGCACTGTAGATATATGGGATTAGGGGGAGCTGTTAATGACAGTCAGGAGTTCTTGTGAAAGTAGTAGAGCCAGTGTTAGAATTGGAAATGGAGAGAGCGAGTGGTTTGAGGTGAAGGTGGGACTGTGCCAGGGATGTGTCATGTCACCATGGCTGTACAGTGTGTACATGGTGGTGCAGGAAGTAAAGGCAAGGGTAATGTGTCAGGGACTGGAGATAGTTAAAGAAAATGGAGAAAAGTGAGAGGTGAGCCAGTTGTTGTTTGCTGATGACACTGCACTTGTGGCAAGGTCAGAGGAGGGATTAACCCCTTCCGTACGGTGCCGCATACATAGGCGGCATGAGGAGCAAGTGGATACGTGAGGCTGCCATATCGGCGTCTTGATTATATTTATTGTAGTTGCCCCTGCGTAATGACATACTCTCTCAACTGTCTTCATCACATTTTCTATGGTTATCAAAATTCACGGGTGAAAGAGAGAACGATCGATATAAGCGGTGACTATATCTTATGATGCGAATATTATTTTGACACATCGTACGTCTGGCAGCTAATGCTGCCCGCGAGATTTTGAACCGTACTGAAGAGGTTAAGGGAGTATGGAGTTTGGGATGGTATGAGATAGGAGAAATTTGAAGGTAAATGTGGGTAAAAGTGAGGTGATCAGATGATCAATGAGTTGAAAGTAAGTCAAAGGAAAGAGACTAGAGGAAGTGGATAGCTTGTATTTGGGGGTCACATGTGGTAGGAATGGGAGGAGAGAAGGTGGAAGTAAATTGTAAACTGAGAGAAGCAAGTAAATGCCTTAGGGGATTAAACAGTGTCATGAGAAATAGGCATTTGGGAATACAGTGAGACCTCTCATTAATGGACGTTAATTAGCTGTGTTTGCGGCATTTTCGCTGTTTTTTGGTGCTGTTGTTTAGTGCGTGCAATCACTATGCCACCCAAAAACCACTCCAAAACACCGAAAACACAGCGAAAACACCGCAAAAACAGCTAATTAATGTCCGTTTATGAGAGGTCTCACTGTAGATGCAAAGAGGAGACTATATGAAGGGGTGATTGTAACAACAGCACTGAAAGGGCAGAAACATGGAACTTAAGAGAGAAAAAGTTTAAATGTATTTGAGATAAAATGTCTGAGAAGTATGGCAGAGGTTACAAGGTTGTATAGAGTGAGAAAAGAGGAGGTGAGGAGGAATGCTGGGGTAGAAAAGGAGATGGTAGATAAAGAAAGAGCATTGGGTTGATTTGGACACATGGAAAAAATGTGTGAAGAAAAATTAGTAGAAGAGGTGTGGAAGGCTGAGGTGCAGAGAGTGAACTTGAGGAGACGACCAAGGATGAGATGGATGGATGAGGCGAAAGGGGCATTGGAAAGAAAAAAAAAAAAAAAAAAAAAATCATAACCATTATAAGTGAATAATGTACATACATATATACCCATACCAAGGCTTTTCCCCCTTACAAGGGAGGTAGCCAAAAAGGAAAAGGTATAATAACCATTTCCACCCATTCCATCCCTGAATACACTCCACTCCCCTCCACCCTCCTTTTTATCTTGGCACCTCCTGGATGACGGGTCATCCCTGCATCTTGTCCACTGCCCTGGGTCAGAGGCAGTGTCGCAAGACACAGCACATCCACAGCAAGGCCGCTTCATTAAATCGGCGACCCCCCCTCTCCGTTCCCTTATGAAGAAAAGGAGAAGACAGGGAGAAATCCCTTCGGACTGCATCAAATTTTTCTCACACACACTACCTCACCCCCCATCCCACCTCATGTATCATATCATCCATATACAACCATTCTCCATTCACCCCTGTCTTCTGTCCTTTCCCATCCTTCCTCAACAGACATTCCCCTCTTCCCCAAAGCCCCTTTCACCCCATCCATCCATCTCATCCTAGGTCGCCCCTTCATGTTCACTCCCTCCACATCTGCCTTCCATACCTCTTTTACTAGTCTTTCTTCACTCATTCTTTCCATGTGTCCAAACCATTCTAATACTCTTTCATCAACCCTATCTCCCAACTCCCTTTCCACCCCTGTTCTCCTCCTCACCTCCTCATTTCTCACTCTATCCAGCCTAGTAACCCCCATCATACTTCTCAGACAAGTGAATAACGTAATTCCAACATACCTTATCATTCCCCGGTGGAGACCCTGTGGGAGGATGTTCTCCTCGTAAAAGAGCCCAAAACACTTAGCGAGTCTCTTCATGCCTAAGAATTCCTGCATGTTCCCCTCCTTGTAGGCCAGCACAGTTACCGCATTACTGTAAAATAAACTACATCTTAGAAAACCAAAAATAACCACTGTGTGTGGAATAATTTATCACCAGAAAACCATATAAAAACTAGTATGCTTGTGTTCAGGACACAAATCCAACACTAAGACAGTGCCAGCATAGAATAGGCCTGGCCACAGAGGGCGGGGTGATCTAATAGAGGTGTTCAAGTGGATCAAAGGCTTTAACAAGGGTGATGCAAACAAGGTCATCATATTAAAACAACAGGGCAGGACTCGCAGTAATGGATTTAAACTGGACAAATTTAGATTTAAGAAGGAAATAGGCAAGAATTGGTTTACTAATAGGGTGGTCAATGAATGGAATAGACTTAGTAACCATGTAGTGAGTGCTGAAACTATTAGTTGTTTTAAGAAACGGTTAGACAACTTTATGGATGGGGATGACAGGTGGTGATGGATACGGAACTGCCTAGTGTAGGCCTTATGGTCTCTTGCAGTCTCCTTCATTCTTATGTTATGTAAACTGCCCTAGATGCTACCATTACACTGAGAACACTGAACACTTTATTTTACACTAACCCATAATGTTCTGTTGAATGAAATGGCATATTGTACAAGATGCAGTGAGAATACCATGCATTACCTCATTGCTCCTGTTGTTCCAATAAGGAAACATGACCCTTGGGAGGCCTAGGAAGAATTCTAAAGGATCCTAAGACTACTGCAGGACAATTAATGAAAAGGAAGTTGCAGCAGGTAATGTCAAAATGTACCATTACAGCATCAATTACAGAAGGAAATAACCATAAGCAGCACAAATATGACAGCATACAATGCTTTAACCATAGCCTGTCTTGTATACTATTTCATTTGTTAAACCATTTTCAATCTTCCAGTTTAAAATATAAGCTCTTTCAATTAACAAATTGGTTGGAGTCATCTATACATAAAATTGAGGACTGTGGCACCAGCTAGAATTTTTTTTAAATTAGAGAGTTAAATTGATCAATCTGTTGATCCTAGTCTCTCTTGCAGAAGACCTGTGGGCTTAAGGTAACCAACAACAGCCTCTGGACAGGACTATGAATCACTCAGGGGAGGTATACTGTATTGACGTCTCAGGAGTGTTAGTGTGGGCCATGGTATGAGGTGTTGTGTGTCCTTTGTGTGGTGGTCGTATCTGGGGTAGTTTGAATCTGTGACTAGACCTATTCTGTGTTGGTGCTGCTTTAATGCTGGATGGTGTCTTGAGTGTGGTGTGGAATGGTTTTTCTTTGTGGGGCTTATGTCTGGGAGTTGTTGTCAGAGTATTGTGTCTGGCAGTCTTTCTTGAAGGGCTGGTTTAGTAATCTAAGTATATGCATGTTTCTGTGTGGATGTTTTGTGCTATAAGTGTTAGGTCGTTCATGAGGATTCCATCACTTTAACCCAGTGTTTCAACCAGGGTTCCATGGAACCCTAAGGTTCCACAAAAGGTTTTTATAATAATGTAATATAGACATTATCCTATCTAACATATTATTACGATGAAAATAAAATGAGAAAGATATGGTATATGTGTTTTTTTTGGCAGGGGTTCCTTGAGACACGCAATTTATCATAAAGGTTATGCAAGGGTAAAAGGTTGAGAAGCGCTGCTTAACTGCTTAGAGAGTACTACAACTGGAAGAGAGAGCATGTGGATTAGCATATCAATGTCTATAATGCCACATATACAAAATTTTCATAGACCACTCAACTAGGCTACCATTTGCAAAAAACAGATTACTTTTACACACTGTTCTCAATGCCATAAGCTCAATACTTTTTTCACCCACTAGTGAATACCCCAATACTGTTTATTGTATTGCATGAATAACTACTCAATGCTTAATCTTCCTTTGCTTACAATTTTGAAATCCATTACAATTCTAAATTATAATACAACATACATGTTTAGATAGCATGGAGTGAAGGAAGCATATAATAAATGTGAATGTGATGAGAATGTTCTTCACCCATGCCAAACCACTTCATTTTGTGGGTAATGGTTGATTGGATGAAAAAAAGAAGAAGAGGAACTCACCTCTCTTTATTACCCAGGGTGATACCCAAGGTACCCACATCTTGGTTTTCAGCACACTTCCTGATGACGTCAGCACTAAATCTCAACACGGTTGTATTAGTAGAATTAAGAAGTTCTACCAAATGATCTTCATATCGATCAGAGAGCAGTTGATCTGCATTTTTTATCTGAGCAGTCATTTCCCTAAAATAAGGAGTTTACCTATGAGTTTAAAGAACAGAAATTCATTTCCTACATATGTCTCAAGGATAATGTGGATGAAGGTGAAACTGGGAAAGGAGATGTGGGTCTTTGTAAGTGCATATGGGCCGGGCAGTGAGAAGAGCATGGAAGAAAGGGAGGCCTTTTGGATAGATTTAAATGAGTGCATAGAGGGTTTAGGAAGAAATGTCAATGTAATAGTACTGGGAGACCTTAATGCTAGAGTGGGAAATGGTCCAATCGATGGAGTGGTTGGGAAGTGTGGAGTTCCAGGAAAGAATCGTAGTGGAGAGTTGATGGTGGAAATGTGTCTAGAAAGAGAGTTGATGATAGCAAATACAGTGTTTCGGAAGAAAGTCAAGCATAAGTACACATGGGAGAGGGTGGTGGAGGGAAGGGTGGTAGATAGAGCGCTAATGGATTATGTAGTGGTAAATAGGATTATGATAGGAAGAGTTAAGGATGTACATGTGCTAAGGGGAGAGGGTGGGGGAATATCAGATCATTTTTTGGTGGAAGGTAAGCCGAGAGTGGAGGATAGATGGAGAAGGAGGAAAGGGACAAAAGGTAGGGAGGTTCTTAGAGTGAACTCCTTAAATGAAAAGGAAAAGGAGAAGGAGTACGAAAAGAAGCTGAAGGAGGAGTGGGAGGGAGTAATGGATAGAGCAGAGATGGGTGTGGAGGAGGAATGGGGATGGTTCAAGGAGGGAGTCTTAAAGTGTGCAAGGATGGTGTGTGGAACAAGAAGGACAGGGGGAAATAGAAGAAAGGGTAGTGAATGGTGGGATGAGGAAACAAAGAAGGTTGTAGAAGAGAAGAAGCGAGCATTCACAGATTGGTTACAAAAGAGGACAGGGGAGTCATATGAGACGTACAAAGAAAAGAAAAGAGAAGTAAAGCAAAAGGTAAAGGAGGCAAAGAGGAGAGCAGATGTGAAATGGGGTAGGAGTATGACAGAAAATTTTGAAAGTAATAAAAAGATGTTTTGGAAAGAAATTAAGAGAGGAAGAGGAGGCGAATCAAGTAGGGAAGAAAAGGTAAAAGGTACAGATGGAGAGTTGATAATGGAAGAGATGGCAGTGAGGGGAAGATGGGCAGAATATTTTAGGGAGTTGCTGAATGTGAAGGAGGATAGGGAAGGAAAGATAGCTGCAGTGGGAAATACGAAGAAAATGAGAGTGATGAGTGAGGAGAATGGAGGAGAAATAAGGAAGGATGAGGTGAAGGCAGTTGTAAAGATGATGAAAGCAGGTAAGGCACCTGGTCTGGATGGATGTCATGCAGAATGTCTGAAAAAGGGAGGTTCAGTGATGGTGGACTGGTTGGCAAGATTATTTAATGTTTGCTGGAGAGAGGGTAGAGTACCGGAGGACTGGAGTAGTGCCTGTATAGTTCCTCTTTACAAGGGAAAAGGGGACAAGTGTGAATGTAGTAATTTCAGAGGGATTAGCCTGTTGAGTGTAGTAGGGAAGGCTTATGGGAGAATCTTAATTGAGAGGATTAGGAGAGGAACAGAAGGAGTAATTGGTGAGGAACAGTGTGGATTTAGGACAGGTAGAGGTTGTGTAGATCAGATCTTTGTGGTAAGACAGATATGTGAGAAAGCTATAGGAAAGGGGAAGGATGTTTTTTGGGCTTTTATGGATCTGGAAAAGGCTTATGATAGGGTAGACAGAAAGGCACTGTGGGAGGTTATGCAGATTTATGGGATAGGAGGAAAGCTTTTGGGAGCTGTCAAGGGTTTTTATGTGAGTAGTAGAGCATGTGTTAGGATTGGAAATGGAGAGAGTGAGTGGTTTGAGGTAAAGGTGGGACTTCGTCAAGGATGCGTTATGTCGCCCTGGCTGTTCAACTTATACATGGATGGGGTGGTGCGAGAGGTGAATGCTAGGGTAGTGAGTCAGGGATTGGAGATGGTTAAAGAAAATGGAGAAAAGTGGGAGGTGAGCCAGCTGTTATTTGTGGACGACACTGCGCTTGTGGCAGGGTCAGAGGAGGGATTGAGGAAGCTGGTGGCAGAGTTTGGGAGAGTATGTGATAGAAGAAAGCTAAAGATAAATGTGGGTAAAAGTAAGGTGATGAGATGTACAAGGGGTGAAAGTGGCAGTAGACTGGAAGTGAACATTAAGGGAGAGCGACTGGAGGAAGTGGATAGTTTTAGATACTTGGGTGCAAGTGTAGCAGGAAAAGGTGGAGTGAAGGTGGAGGTAGAATGTAGATTGAGAGAAGCGAGTAAATGCCTTGGTGGTTTAAAGAGTGTAATGAGAAATAGACATTTGGGAATGGATGCGAAGAGGAGACTGTATGAAGGAGTGATTGTGCCAACAGCACTGTATGGGGCAGAAACGTGGAACATAAGAGAAGAAGAGAGAAGGAGTTTGAATGTGTTTGAGATGAGGTGTCTGAGAAGTATGGTGGGGGATACTAGGCTAGATAGAGTGAGAAATGAGGAGGTGAGGAGGAGAACAGGGGTGAAAAAGGATTTGGGAGAGAGGGTTGATGAAAGAATATTAGGATGGTTTGGACACATGGAAAGAATGAGTGAAGAAAGACTAGTAAAAGAGGTATGGAAGGCAGATGTGGAGGGAGTGAACATGAGGGGACGTCCTAGGATGAGGTGGATGGATGGGGTGAAGGGGGCTTTGGGGAAGAGGGAAATGTCTGTTGAGGAAGGAAGGGAGAGGACGGAAGACAGAGGTGAGTGGAGAATGGTTGTATATGGATGATGTTGTGACTGCATGAGGAGGAATGGGCGGGGGAGTGGGGGGTGGGGTAGTATGTGTGAGTAAATTTTGACGCAGCCCGAAGGGATTTCTCCCCGTCCTCTCCTTATATGCAAAGGGGGACGGAGAGGGGGGGTCGCCGATTAAATGAAGCGGCCTTGCTGTGGATGTACTGTGTCTTGCGACACTGCTTCTGACCCAGGGCGGTGGGCAGGGTTCAGGGATGACCCGTCATCCAGGAGGTGCTCAGATGAGAGGAAGGGTGGGAGGGGTGTGGAGTGTATTTAGGGATGAAATGGGTGGGAGTGTTTTTATGCCTTTCCCTTTGTGGCTACCTCCCTTGGAAGGGGGAAAAAGCCTTGGTATATGTATGTATGTATGTATGTCTACACTTAACTAATAGTACTTAGCTGGTGATGTGTTACTATCAGATAAAACTAATCATTCTTTATACAAGTTAGATATATTATTCTAGATTGTTTACACAATATATAAAGATGAATGTTTCACTCCAAGTGTCACTAAGAACATACCAATCCATTCCAGCAAACGAAAAATGTTTTTTATTTATTCCTATGCTGCACACCCTACCTTCTGCCTTGTTGTGTTTGATTTTCCCTTTTGTTAAATTCATTCAATGTAATTTCCTTGTTATTCACTAAGTTCTCCTGGTTTTATTTTTCTAAGCTTATCAAACTAATCATTTAACATGATGATGATGCATGAAGATTGAACAGTTTTATGATGTCACTGCAAAGCAGATGCCACCATGGCTAGGTTTTATGAGAATGGCTGAAGCAGACATTTTTCAAGCAGACAACATACTTTTAAATTAAATACATTAAACCCTCAATATAACGGATGATATGGGAACAGGGATCTGTTGTTATATCCGAAGATCTGTTATAACCAAGGATCCATTATATCCGCTGGAAATACCGGACAGATCCGTTATGTCCCGAAGTTTGTCCGGTATTAGAAATTACAGTAAACCTTTGATATAACAGATATGGAGACGGGTCTGTCGTTATATCCGAAGATCCATTATAACCAAGGATCCCTCGCTATACATACATACATACATATACCAAGGCTTTTTCCCCCTTACCAGGGTGGTAGCCAAAAAGGACAAGGCATAAAATCCCTCTCTATAACAGATGAAAATCCATTATAGCATGGGTTTGTCCAGTTAGATTTTTTGTCCGTTATATCCGATATCTGGTATATTGAGATCCATTATATCGAGAGTTTACTGAATATACATACACCAACAGCTTTTTCTCCCTTACAAGGGAGGTAGCCAAAGTCAGAGGCATAACTCCACTCCCATCCATTTCATCCCCACATACTCCACTCCCATTCACCACCCCTCCCTCCATCTTTTCTTGGCTCCTCCTGGATGACGGGTCATCCCTGTATCTCGCCCACTGCCCTGGGTCAGAGGCAATACAAAAAGACACAGTACATCCAGAGGAAGGAGATTTTGTGTAATCTATTTAGCTATTGACTTTGATAAGTACTAAAAACATATTCTGGTAAAATTAGACACCTTTAATTTTCAAAGTTTACACTTTAAAGTTTTCCATGGATGTTCAACACAGCCATTTCTCTTAAAACCTTCACCCTATACACTCTTCATCATTCCCTTATGCCTTATTTCCTCTGCAGATACAAACTGTCTCAGTATCCTGTGGTCCATTTTTTTTCACATACTCACCTTTTAATAATTATTCTGGTTTCCTCACTATTGTCATTTCTACTTAGTCCATAAATATGCCTTAAAAAAAAATTCTATATCACTACTGGATGAATTGAATCACCAGCTCAACTATAATCCCAACCAAAGTATCAACTGATCCTTCGAGATGCAACACCATGGCAATGCATGGATTCATAAAGACAATCCCCTTGGAGAAGAACTGACCATCCAACCAGCATTCACAGCAGTTCAGAATCCTTTCCCTTTATCTGAAAAACAACTTCTACCTTTGTCCACAATAAATACTAAGTACACATCAACAGTAACAAGTTCTTACAAATTGGTGGCTCTAAGCCGCTTGAAGAACGCTCTGATGAGAGGTGTTTCCGGCTCAAGTTCAGGTCCTACTGGTCGTCGTAATACACGGGAAACGTCTGGGATGGCAATCTCCCTCTCCCATCTCCCTATTTCCATCCAGCCTTCCCAACCACTGAAATAAATAAATTTAAGTATATTCACAATTAATGGAAACAGTGGATAAACAACAAGTCACAAAATATTACTGAATCAATATTTTCTTATTCAAAAGTACAAACTCCAATTTGTACATACACACATACATACATACATATACCAAAGGCTTTTTCCCCCTTACACAGGGGGTAGCCAAAAAGAAAAAGGCATAGAAATCACTCCCACCCATTTCATTTCCCATACATTCCACTCCCCTCCACCCTCCTCCCTCCCTCCTATCTTGGCACCTCCTGGATTTGTGATATGATTTATCACAAATTGGAGTTTGGGAAGTGTGCAAAAGAAGGGAGTTGAAGATAAATGTGAGAAAAAATGGGGTGGTGGGATGTACAAAGGGAGAATATGGCAGCAAACTGGAGGCGAGTGTTGACTGGAGGAAGTGAATAGCTTTGGATACTTGGGTGCGAATGTGGCAGGAAAAGAAGGAGTGGAGATGGAGGTGGAGTGTGGATTGAGAGAGGCAGATGAATGAAAAGTATACATTTGGGAGCGGATGCTGGGAGGAGATTGTATGAAGGAATGATTGTGCCAACAGCACTGTGTGAGGCAGAGGCGTGGAATGTGGGAGGGGAAGAGAGGAAGAGTTTGAATGTGATTGAGATGAAAATCCTAGGCTGGGTAGTGAGAAATGAGGAGGTGAGGAGGAGAGTGGAGGTGGAGGGGGAGTTCAGAGATAGGGTTGATGGAAGAGTGTTGGGATGGTTTGGACACATGGACGGAATGATTGAAGAAAGATTAGTGGAAGAGGTGTGGAGGGCAGAGGTGGAAGGAGTGAACATGTGGGTGTGACCAAGGATGAGATGGATGGATGGGGTAAAAGGAGCACTGGGAAAGAAGGGAATGTCTGTTGAGGAAGGAAGGGAGAAGACAGAAGATAGGGGTGAGTGGAGAATGGTTGTGTATGGATGATGCTGTGATTACATGGAAGGGAGTGGGTGGGGGATGCAGCCCAAAGGGATTTCTCCCCATCTTCTCTTTTTCTGCACGAGGGGACGCAGATGGGGGGTTGCCGATTAAATGAAGGGGCCTTGCTGTGGATGTGCTGTGTCTTGCTACATTGCTTCTGACCCAGGGTAATGGGCAAGATGCAGGGATGACCTGTCATCCAGGAGGAGCCATGAAAAGAGGGAGGGAAGGGTGGTGAATGGGAGTGGAGTCGGTAGGGATGAAATGGGTGGGAGTGGATTTATGCTTTTGACTTTGGCTACCTTCCTTGTGAGGGGAAAAAGCCATTGGTATATGTATGTATATGTACAAAAGTCCTACATATTTTGCCAACAACAAATATCTTCACCAATGGCAAAGTACAACCTACAAATTATGTATATATATATACATATATGTATATGTATACATATATATATACATATCTGTACACATACTTTATATATGATTCCATCTAAAATTTATAACACTTAAAAACATAAGCTAATACACAAAAACTTGACATCATTGTCTGTGTCTTAGATGGGTTTCCAAATTACCGTTTACTGCAGCATGTTTTCATGTTCTTCTTAAGCTCTTTGAAATAAATATCCTTCTTCATAGTAAATCCTAAGCCTGGGAACCCTTCGATTCTGTACACCAAATCTGGTCGACTGGAAGTCACCGTGAAACCTGAAATAAAAACGACGTCTAAGGTCTATTGGTCAATAAAAATATATACATTAACTATACAGGCATGTCTGGACTTTCAATTGAGTTACAGTATGAGAGGTTATTCACAAATTAAAAGTCTTGTAATTTGAACACAAATAGAACTGTAGTCATTCTTTACTGTATACAATATATAGAAAAAATATATATATATATATGGGGTTCAAGCTATGCTCCTTGGATTTTTTCTACATCTATACTTATCAAATTTTGCCTAAATTTCATTTATGCTATTGGATTGGGTTATTTCCTGTAATTTGTTAAAAAAAATTGATGAATTTAAGAAGGCCATGCTCTTGTTTTTTTGTTTTGTTTTTTTTCTATGAACTCTTGGTATTATTTCATCCTTTATTAACAGATCCTCCCTGTCCATTTTTTTTTATCTATTCCTTCCTGTATTCTAATCACTATCACATCTCTCTTCATTCTTTCAAATGCACACATTCACACCAAATACATCTATACACAATAACCTACTTTCTAATACATTATATACATTATACACATGTACTTACAACCTCCTTCCCCTACAATCTAGTATCTACTGCCCTACAATCTACTATCTACTACAATACAAGAGTCAAATAAAATGCAAAGTGGAGCTACTCATCACCATGGCCCAACACCTAAAGGTAGAGTATTCTCGCTGCTTTACAATTTGGTGATCACCTTCTATCATTGAATTTTGCGGCTACTCTTATGGTTGTATATGAGTACACACACATATGCAGTATATATAAACTACATACCATTTGGATTCCAGGCAGAAATGGCCAGGACAGTCGGATCATTCAGTAAGGGAAGTAGCATTGCCGTGTATGTTAAGAAGTCTGGAGCTAAGAGCAACCCTTCTTCCAAAATCGTTACATACAGAGACCCAGGATGAAGGGCATGTGCTGTTTCAAATGCCAATTCCATCAGTTCTAGAAAGTAAAAATATATATATATACATAAATTACATACATACATACATACATACATATACCAAGGCTTCTTCCCCCTTCCAAGGGAGGTAGCCAAAAAGGGAAAGGCATAAAAACACTCCCACCCATTTCATCCCTAAATACACTCCACACCCCTCCCACCCTTCCTCTCATCTGAGCACCTCTTGGATGACGGGTCATCCCTGCACCCTGCCCACCGCCCTGGGTCAGAAGCAGTGTCGCAAGACACAGTACATCCACAGCAAGGCCGCTTCATTTAATCGGCGACCCCCCCTCTCCGTCCCCCTTTGCATATAAGGAGAGGACGGGGAGAACAAATAAATAAACTATCCACCTCCAAAACTATCCACCTCCAAAAAACCCAATGGATTCAAAGAGGGCCACTCCACCACCACACTGTTCATAAACATAAGCCAAGAAAAGCAGGAGGGATTCAATAAGAAAAGACCATCAAGAAAAAGGGTTATGGTAGCTAAAGATATAGACAAGACATATGATAAAGTTCTCAGACATGTATTGTCAAAAGAGATCATCTATCTATATACTACGGGTTTTTTCACCCTCATAAAGGAGTTAGCCAAGTCTAAAGGCACATACCTACTCCCATCCATTCCACTCATAAGATCATAAAGACAGATATTCACAACAATGACAAAAAATACCCCTCCCCCAAAAAAAAAAAAAATCTTTAGGCAAAAATACTTTATAATGGAGTCCCCCTAAAAATCAATACTCTCACCTACCCTATTTAACATCTTTACAAGCATTCTCCCAACACTGGATCTAGAACATAACTACAAAACACTAACTTATGTGGATGACTATGATAACCCAACTTAGCTACACAAGTTATCATCTTTATATATTTTTTCCTGACTAAACCCATTCTAATTTCTCATAAATAAAAGTGACAATTATTACATATTTGTTCTGGTTTACATCATCTAATGAAAATCTCCCAATTTTATGGGTTTAGTAAATATATGTAAAGCTCATTCATACATACAATACATGCATACATACATATACCAATGGATTCCCCACCCCCTCACAAGGGATGTAGCCAAAGTCAAAGGGTATAACTCCACTCCCACCCATCTTATCCCCACATACTATACATCCACCACTCCTCCCTCCCTCTTTTCTTGTCTCCTCCTGGATGAAGGGCCACCTCTGCATCTCTTCCACTGCCCTGGGTCAGAAGCAATGCAGCAAGACTGCTTCATTTAATCGGCAGCCCCTCTCTCCGTCCCCTCATGCAAAAAAAGAGAAGACTGGTAGATATCCCTTCCGGCTGGGTCAAAATATCTTTTACACATACTCCCTCACCCCCCCCAACCCCCATCCACTCGCTTCCATGTATCACAGCATCATCCATACACAACCAATCTCCACTCATCCCTATCTTCTGTCTTCTCCCTTCCTTCCTCAACAGACATTCCCCTCTATCCCAATGCCCAGTTTTACTCCATCCATCCTGATCCAAGCTAGCTGAAGATTCTGAAAAATAATTCTTCAGAAAACATGAATTATAATTGCATTTGCTTTTTTCATACTTTAACACCTATTGCATAAAAGTCTATCTCTCTTGAAAGGAAGGCAGCCAGCAAAGGAACACATTCCAATAAAAGTACATACATACATATATATATACACTCTGTACTTACTCTGTTATCAATTTCTGGGTGTCTTTTAGAATTGGTTTTGTTCCATTTATTATGACATGCGTTATGAGGTTTTTGTCAATACTTTATATTTGGGGGGATGCTTTACACAAATTTGTAATTACCTTTTGTCATTCGGAATGAGTTTTGATTTTGTTCAACTTTGTACACTCCGGTGGGACCTGTCCCAGAGAACATCGGTACACTATTTAAATGAATCCTTTTGCTTACTATGTATAACCCTGAGGACGAACCCCGGACAGGGTTCGAAACGTCGGTAATAAATTCTGTTACTCTGAGTCCAGTGTTTCGAAATTTTTCCGATATCATGGCTCCTGGACTCCAGCTCTTTACAAACGTATATATATATATATATATATATATATATATATATATATATATATATAGATACATATACCAAAGGCTTTTTCCCTCTTACAAGGGAGGTAGCCAAAAAACAAAGGCATAAAATCCACTCCCACCCATTCCATCCTCACATACTCCACTCCCATTCATCCCCCTCCTTCCCTCTTATCTTGGCTCCTCCTGGATGACAGGTCATCCCTGCATCTTGCCCACTGCCCTGGGTCAGAAGCAGTGTCTAATAAAAATACTTACTATAATATTCCACTTCAGCTGTCGATACATGAGCAAATCCAAAAAGTTTACACAACTCTGGCACGTCCTGGATTTGCTCAGGGTTATGTATCACTGACACTTGTGCTGGGTGTAAGCCAGGCTGGCTGCAAAGGTAAATAAAAATTAAATTACAGCCATACTTATCAGAGTCTCAAACTTTTTATTTCTCTAAATGCCCTACTCCCTATAATTCAATCTCATTCCTTTTCTGCGCCTCCATCAAGATAATGTGGAAAAAATGTGGTGAAAGTATCAAAGAATTGAGAAATGCTTGTGAGACATGTGGATGAAAAGATAAAAGGTATAACTACTACAGAATGGACAGAAAATCCTATCCCATCACGAGATATGAGAAAAACAGGAGCATAACTAAGCTAAAGAGGTTTTGTCACAGTATTAAGAGGGGACAGAGAGGTGGGGGTCGCCGAGTTAATGAAGCAGCCTTGCTGTGGATGTGTTGTGTCTTGCGACACTTCTTCTGACCCAGGGCAGTGGACAAGATGCAGGGATGACACGTCATCCAGGAGGTGCCAAGATAAGAGGGAGAGAAGAGGGTAGAGGGGAGTGGAGTATGTAGGGGATGGAATGGGTGGGAGTAGTTTCTATGCCTTTTTCTTTTGGCTACCTCCCGTGTAAGGAGGAAAAAAGCCTTTGGTATATGTATGGATGCATTAGATAATAGACCATACAGTGACCATTAAGAAGAATCCATAAGCTTGGCAAGTGAGGTTGGTAGGGCAAAGACAATGAAATTTAAGTTTCAATCACAATCTATAGTAAATAATAATTAGCAAAAAAATAGGGATTGACAGATTGCCAAGTTAAAAAGTGCCTGGATAAGGATGGACATAATAGAGGAGGAGAGAACAAAAATTTGTGAACCTGTCAGTAAAGCTATGACAAAAAACAGCCAACAGATACATACATACATATACCAAAGGCTTTTTCCCCCTACACAGGGGGTAGCCAAAAAGAAAAAGGCATAGAAACCACTCCCACCCATTCCATTTCCTATATATTCCACTCCCCTCCACCCTCCTCCCTCCCTCCCTCCTATCTTGGCACCTCCTGGATGACGGGTCATCCCTGCATCCTGTCCACTGCCCTGGGTCAGAAGCAGTGTAGCAAGACACAGCACATCCACAGCAAGGCCACTTCATAAATTCGGCAACCCCCCCTTTCCGTCCCCCGATGCAGAAAAGGAGAAGACAGGGAACAGCCAACAGATAAAAATGGAAAATGCAGTTCCACTACAGGATAATGGGCCAGAAATTGTGGAAATTATATCCAAAGACAGTAATGAAGAAGAGGTAAAAGAAGTAGATAGACACATGTCAATGGAAATAAAGACTGTAAGGGGAAGATAGGTAAAGTATTTCTGAGATTTGTTGAATGTGGAGGAGAATACAGTGGTATTAATTTTGGCAATGGGGAATGTTATGAAATCGAGTGTGATGGGAGAAGAAAATCATAGGGTTATAAGATACAAAAAGCCCTAAAGTGATGAGAACTACCAAGACACCTGGGATACATGAGTATCATGTGGAGGAACAGTTATAATGAAATGGGTACTGACATTGCTTAATGTGCACCTGATATAGTTTATGATGATATGGTTTAACGTCACAAACTCCCCTCTATCAGAAGGCTAGGATGATACCCCTCACAGAAGGCCTTGAATGTGTACCTATGGGAGGTAAAGGTACCAAAGGACTAAAGGAACATCTGTATAGTACCACTTTACAAATGAAAATGGGATGGATATGAATGTAGTATAGTTTTAGAGGGATCAGTCTGGCAAGTATAGTTGGTAAGGTATATGGGAAGTTATTAATCAATTAATTGTTCTCTCAAGTTTCATTAAGTGGAAAATTCACAGCCTCACAGTAGTTAGCAAAGTTCCTCACTCCATCCCATAGATCTCTCTTTCATCCACTCTATCTCCCAACTCCCTTACCATCCCTGTTCTCCTCCTCACCTCCTCATTTCTCACCCTTTCCAGCCAAGTAACCCTCATCATACTTCTCAGACACCTCATCTCAAACACATTCAAACTCCTTCTCTCTTCCTCTCTTATGTTCCATGTTTCTGTCCCATACAGTGCTGTTGGCACAATTACTCCTTCATACAATCTCCTCTAAGCATCCATTCCCAAATGTCTATTTCTCATTACACTTTTTAATCCACCAAGGCATTTACTCGTGTCTCTCAATCTAAAGTTTTTAAAATGGGCACCTTTCTCTCAATCTTACAGGACCACTACACTGACACTAAATCTCCAGACCAGACCATAACAACTCTCTATACTGGTTTCAACTGTATTTCTCCCACCTTTTCGCACACACACATTTACAGAATTATGAAAGGAATGGAAATTCTCGATAGAGACGACTTATTAAAATGGGACAGAAGAGAAACAAGAGGACAAGAAAAGAAACTAAAGAAGGACAGTTACAGAAGAGAACTGAAAAAGAATAGCTTCCCACATAGAGTGATTGATGTCTAGAACAAACTAAACGAAGAAACAGTGAGTGCCAAAACAATACACAATTTCAAGAATAAACTGGATGCGGAGAGATACAAGAACAGGTCACTACGAGCATAGTTCTCGTCCCATAAAATACAACTTGGTAAATACACAGAGAGCTAACAACTGGTGATTGCTCCCTTCCTTCTCCTATCGTAAGCTGATGACACAGAAGCTGCCTCACACTAACAAAATATAGACAACAATTCAGAGTTTTATGGGACACCCTGCAGACTATGTGGCTACAATTTCCAGTCAGCGAAACTTGGGCTGACAATTATTATCAACTACTGACTAGCAATTTCACACTAACAAAACATAAACAACAATTCAGAGTTTTATGGGACACCCCACAGACTACTATGTGGCTACAATTTCCTGTCAGCAAAACTTGGGGTGACAATTATTAGCAACTACAGACTAGCAATCCTACCTTAGTATTGTTTCCAAAGTATGCGCAAGGCCTGCAAGCGAGGTTCCACCCAGGACCATAATCGGAGTAGTAAATATCGCACTCCCTACAAGCTGCCTATTGGTTAACATAGCTGGCTTGAGTGGAGCATGACGTTCATCAACTTAGGAGCACAAGAGGCAAACAGATGTAAACATTTTATTAAACATAATCTCTTTAAGAAAGACTTCTCACCTCTCACCTCTCTTTAAGAAAGACTATTTAGCAAAATAACATGACAATTGCATTTGGTCCTCTTACCCGAGCAAAAGTCTCCGATGTTATGTCGACTGCAGAAGTTGGCACGTATCTGATTGTCGTAAATGACAGGGTCGGCTATGATTTTATGACCTTCGACTGAAAACAGCATTGAAACGTTTAATCTAATTCATGCAGAAGTCACACACCCAAGACAAGAACCCTATTTTGTAAACTGTAATTAAACACTAACTTTCAGCCTACATTGATTTCACATTTCATTCAATTTTATTATTTCTGTTATACCTGTCAAGAAGAATCGCTTGGTAGAAAGTAATTTTTACTTGAGACTAACTTGTCATAACCTATTTTCTTGAATATTAGTTGATAAAAAGAAAAAAGAAAAACTTACTTTCTCTTGATACACAGAAGGACAAATCAATGTTTGCCCATACACCTCCCTTGGAAGGCTTCAGCTCTTCATATGGGGTGAAGCCATTGATGCCTCGCTGACTTATCATATACCACTGGCCTCGGAACTGAAGATTCTGAATCTGATTACTGCCTGTTTAAGGAAAAACTTGTTTACCATTTTGTAGTTTCTGAGTGAGGGTGAATTAATGTTTGAAGATGGCAAGGGGTGAGGGTGTTGATGGATTTTGAGAGGTGCAGCATTCAAGCACTCGCACTTGATCTCCATTCTGATCTCAAGATCTCTTTCTGACAATTTCAGTTGTATTTCTCACACTTTCAGCTAGACAGAAAAGCTCCACACTAATACAACACAGACAACAGTCCACAGTTTCTCCCCATAGAGATCGGTGGGAGGACCTAAGCACAAAATGCTTTAAGTCAATAACAATAACTGTCACTGTGTTTTGCTGCATGGCTTCTGACCCAGAGCAGTGGGAGAGATGTAGGGATGTCCTGTCATCCAGGAGGAGCCAAGAAAAGAGGGAGGGAAGAGGGTTAATGGGAGTGGAATATGTGGGGATGAAATGGATGGGAGTGGTTTTGTGCCTTTTGGCTTTGGTTACCTCCCTTTTAAGGGGGAAAAAGCCTTTTGTATTTGTATGTACATACTTTGAATTTCCCTTGTTAGAAACCTGCAGCAAGCAGGAGGTGCTAAGATAAGAGGGAGGGTGGAGGGGTTTGGAGTGTATTCAGGGATGGAATGGGTGGGAATGATTTTATGCCTTTTTCTTTTTGGCTACCCCCCTTGTAAGGGGGAAAAAGCCTTGGTATATGTATGTATGTAGAAACCTGCACCCCCACAGAGACTGGCAACCATACTTGGGCCCTTCCAAAGTTCTCTCTGGGAAGAAATGTTGGACTGTTGTTTGTGTTGTATCAGTGCTGGATTATTTCTATGTTAATGACTTACGGGAACACGAAGGGGGTCAACTGCTGGTTGTCAACTTTCCTTATGTAAAAAGGTGGAGAATATTCAATCAAAATTGACAGAGGGAGATCCTGGGCCTGTTCTGAAGGGGGTGCACTTCCATCTGGAGATAAGGGCATTACAAGTTTTGAGGAAGACCAGGACAGGTTCTTCTCTGGTGTCCATTTCGTATGACTACCATCTACAGGTTCCGGTAGTTGGTCCCATGTTTTCATGTTCTACGTTACTTACATACATACATACATATACCAAGGCTTTTTCCCCCTTACAAGGGGTGTAACCAAAAAGAAAAAGGCATAAAATCATTCCCACCCATTCCATCCCTGAATACACTCCACACCCCTCCACCCTCCCTCTTATCTTAGCACTTATCTACATTACTTGAAATTTATTTTCTATCACAAAAAGGGAAAAAAAAAAAAAAATCCACATTTTAGCACCTGCCTTAGTGCTTTGTCTTACCAAGATCAGCTAACATGGTTCTGGCAACATGGCCAAGATTTCGGGAAGCCTCGTCAAAAGTCACGGCTATAACTATATCCCCATCCTTCACTTCTCTCAGAAGAAACAGCTCCATCTCACTAGAATCCATGGCATAAGTATCAAATCTTCTTGCATTTACTGCCTTTAATCGAAGAGTATCAACAACAACCATGTTGATGCCTCTGCCTCCATTGTTAATATCCTTCTGAATCACACTGTGGAAGAGAAGAAACATGAGGATGAGAAAAAGGAACCAATTAATCAATTCAACAATGACCATGTCATACTAATATCTTCCTTATTCTTTACTTTCCATCTTGATCTTTTTTATGATTAGTCTCATTTCATAATGCCACAATCAAGTAAAAGAGTAGCTCAAATATAAACATTTCCTAAGTCTCCCAATCAGACATTTTACAAAATTCATATAAGAACATATGAATGCAGGAGACTGCAAGAGACCATAAGGACTACACTAGGCAGGAGAAAAGATTACATATTTAAAGTTAGGAAATCCTTTCAATGGAAACGGTCACTGTTACTGCTGGGTAGCACAAAGCATCAATGGATTTATGGAGAAGCTGATCACCTTTTCAGGCTTAAGCAAAACTCCACTCCCCGAGCATACTAAAGGATTGAAAAAAAAAAGGGGCGACATGATTACAATTTACCTACGAAAGAAAGGCATTCACCGATTTCTAAATTACAAATCAGAAAATACATATTACTTACTACTTCCCCGCAACACATATTTTGGGCATATCCAAGTTGTTTTTTCCTGAGTATACATGCACTGGAAAATGATTGGGTGGACAGACCCGATCAAGACCACAGTTAGGTAGAATTTCTCCAATCTGCATGTACTGGGAAACTAACCGAGATCCATGATCTGAAAATATACCCCTTTTATCAATAGTATTCCATACACTAAATACATACATACATACATATACCAAAGGCTTTTTCCCCCTACACGGGGGGTAGCCAAAAAGAAAAAGGCATAGAAACCACTCCCACCCATTCCATTTCCTATATATTCCACTCACCTCCACCCTCCTCCCTCCCTCTTATCTTGGCACCTCCTGGATGACGGGTCATCCCTGCATCCTGTCCACTGCCCTGGTTCAGAAGCAGTGTCGCAAGACACAGCACATCCACAGCAAGGCTGCTTCATAAATTCGGCGACTCCCCCTCTCCGTCCCCCCTATGCAGAAAAGGAGAAGACAGAGAGAAATCCCTTCGGGCTGCGTCAATTTTTTTTCTCATACTTCCTCACCCCCCATCCCCCACCCACTCCCCCTCATACATCACAGCATCATCTATACACAATCCCTCTCCATTCACCCCTATCTTCTGTCCTCTCCTGTCCTTCCTCCACAGACATTCTTCTCTTTTGTTATGCCCCTTTCACTCCATCCATCCATCTCATCCCAGGACACCCCCTCAAGTTTACTCCTAGCACTAAGAGTCATTCAGTCAGCCCCTAGTCTCTCTTGCAAAAGACCAGCATCCTTCAAGAAAGTGGCAATACCTCCAGGTAGGACCAAAAGTCACTCAGGGAAGATATATTGTTCTGTCTTGGGGTTGTTAGCATGGGGCACTGTTGTATGGGGTGTTCAGTGTGATGGTTGCATCTGGGGCAGTTTGAATATGTGGCTAGGCCTAATCTGTGGTGTTGGTACTGATTTAGTGCCGGATGGTCCCGAGCACAGATGTGCCAATGTGGTTCTTATCTTAGCATGAGTTGTTGTTGTTGTTGTTGTTGTTGTTTTTGGGGGGTGAATTATGGCAGGGGTTGTTAAAATATAGAGTTCTGCAGTCTGTCTTGAATGATTTCTTAAGTGATCTGAATGTTTGTGTGTTTTTGTGAGGATGTTTTGTGTGGTAGTGTGATGGGTGTGTGGTGTTTAGGGCTCTGATCATCATTTCCATCATTTTCACATAGTGTTCTATTAGGAGGATTTTGTTTTCTGTATGTAAATGTCCAACAGGGTTGGCTTTGGTGCATGTAACGTCACTGTTGACTTCTGGGCTCTAACAAAAGAATGGAATAAAATGGTACTTACCAGGATAAGGAAATTCATCCACAGTTTTATTTCCATCATAAAACTCAATGCGATGTTTTGGACCTTCCACCTTGAAGAAATTGTATATGCCATAGCAGCCAAATATGAGGAAAACTACCCACACTGTATTGCTGACACACTTCCAAATGAAGCCTGTAAGAAGAAGATATCTTAGTTACTTGAATACTATATTACTCTAATTCTATCTTCCTTCCATTATAACTGCTGCATCAATCAAATGGTGCTTTTTATTCTATGTTCTAAATGATTTAGATGGAGATTACCAACTTATTTAGATAATCTAGCTCCACATGGAACTAAGAAAAAAGGGAAACAAATGGGTGATGGATGGATGTGGGGTGGGTTTCCCTTGGCTGGCTACTTCCCTTACATGGAGGAGAATATTTTTGATATATAGACAAGTTAAAATCCTCTGAGTACTAAAACTAAACAGACATTACTGCAGTCATGTAAATTTATACATTTCTTAAGTTTTCTCTAATATCTTGGCAAACTCTAAGAACACGAAAAGGAATGAGTTATCATGGCATCATCTGCTGGAAGCAAATGTCCTCATTACCCAACCACCCTCCTTGGAGGTGGTTATTCAAATCACTTCACTGTCATGCTGATACCAATCTCCACGGTTTCTCGGAACAAGACCCTATGCAACCACCCTTCCCCTCCATATAGTTCTTGTCAAAAGCAGTCAAGTTGCCCTAGCCATGAGTTCCATGGCCTTTGTCTACCCCACCGTGGGTTGTCTCTCTGGTATGGGATCAGCATCAGTATAGTATGCTCCATGATGCAACTTACACTAGTAACAGGTCTTGGCTGAGTCTCACAAAGCAGTTACTAGTTTGATACAAAATCACTGGACCAATATCAGGAATCTTATTATTCTAGTCTCCTGCATGGTGGACAGCACAGAAAATCATCTCCCTGCTGCCCATTTTCAAAACTTTTCAGCCTCAACAATCTGGAAGTGCAGCTCTATGAAGCCTGGTCTCTGGATTAGGCCTAATATCTCTCTATCAACTTCAATTGTATTTCCATCTCACAAAGGGAAAGCTCACATCCTTCAATTGCTTCCCTCCTACTACTTTCAACCAATGACAGAGAAACAGTGCCACACTAATACAACACAGACAAGTCCAAAATTTCCTCCTAAAAAGAACCATGGCAAGACTCAAGGATTGTTGCTACCCACTGTAAGGTTGCGAGTTTTAAGTCAATGAAACCTGAGGTTATTATATAGTCATTTCAGTGATAACCCATGATTCTTTGAGGACACTTTGTATCAAAGAACCTCACAACACCTCTTCAAGTGAACAATTTGTGTCCATATCTCATGACTATACACAACTTAAAATTCTGATTTTAGTCATCCTCCATAAATATCAACAATGCAAATCCTTTGAAGGATTTCTCAACATGACCCATCATTATTCTGCACTACACTACAGTGCTTCTACAAGCAATGTGTCATTTAGTTAAACCCCACATACCCTTAGTCTTGATACAGAAGACCTGGAGTACTTTTGGTCTTACCTCCCTGTGAGGTGACTCCACAAGCAGTACAGCATCATTGATAAAGACAAAGTCAGTGACATTTGTATTGCCAATGGATGCTCACTGCCAATGACAATGAAGCTAACTGACAAGTCTGTCCATCACCAAGTCTATGAGAGTACTGAAATGTGTTGAGGCCAGGATACACCACTATTTCATTCCTCAGTCAAAAGGAAACTAGTCAGACACTTCCACTACATTTCACAACACACTGTTCCAGAATATAAAGCAGACATTAAGTCAAAATATAATCTCTGTAGGAATCCCATGGAAATGCAGAAGACCCAAGAAAACTCCGTGATGTACCGAATCAAACACCTTGAGATCAACACAGGCTGAAAGCAACCCATTTAAACACGTGTCAGCACAGATCAGTTGTTGACTTACCAGGAATGAGCCTAGCCTGCTTAGGCCTCTGACCTAGTACCATAACATGAACATAAGCAAATGTGAGCACACCAGCTAGCACATCAAATTTTAACAGTCCTTACCATAATTTGGTCTCCTCATTTCTGTGGCATGTTGGAGAGAAATAATTCCACATTAATAAACTGGGTCACTATCAATAATGTTATTATATGGCTACCATCCTATGGCAGAGGTCTAGAGTACCACCACGTCGCAAAGTGATGGAACTATGAATGCACTCACTTCATATTTTTCTCCTGCTGACATGTCTGTAAGGTGACAGGTTCTTGTATCTGTCCGGAACTAGATTCAATTTGGAAGTAGGTAGAAACAACTTTGCCAACAGTGTAGTTAATGAATGGAATAAACTTCCTGCACAGGTAGTGCAATGTAGTTCAGTTCGAAGCTTTAAGAATCATTTAGTTAAATACCTAAGCAAGATGTTGTAATGATTATAATTTATTCTATATTATTGGTTTTTGTTTTGTTATCATTTGTCTGTCTGATTTTCATTTATTATTAGTTATATGTGAATTTACTATTATTTACTATTTACCTGTTTGTTTATTATTTAACTATACCTATGCATTTATTTATGTATTTTATTTATTTACAAAATTATAGTTTTTATTTATTATTTTATCATTAATATGATTTTTTTTTTTTCACATCCGACCTACTGTAGATATGGATCAAAAGGTCTCCTGTCGGCATGCTCCGCCTTTGTAATCCTTTGTATCAACACTTCGTAATCTTTCTCCTAAAAGACAACCTATCACCTGAATGACATATTAGTAGGATTGTGGGAGAGATGCAGAAAATTAAGGTGGTTTTTCACTATATGGCTGAAAAGATGATAAAAAAAAAAAAAAATCAACAAAACCCTGATCTGGGCAAGACTGAAATATGCTTTAGTGGTATGGCACCCACAGACTGAAGGATATAAACAAGGTCAAGACAATATAAAGGGCTGCAACCAAATTGGTCTCCTGCCTGGCAGATAAACCATTTCAGGAGAGACTAAAAGCACTAGGTCTGCCAACTTTGAAAGATTTAAGAGAAAGAGGGAATATCATTAGTGCTCAGGTCACTCAAGGGAATAGATTACACTGACAGCACTGACAGGAGAGATCTATTAACCCCTTCGATATGATGACGCCTATGTAGGTGTCATGAGGAGCAAGTGGGTACGCGAGGATGCCGATGTCGGCGTCTTGATTATATATATTGTAGTTGTACCTGCGTGACCTCCATACTCTGTAAACTGGCTTCATCATATTTTCTATGGTTATCAAAATTCATGGGTGAAAGAGATCGAGCAATACAGCGGTAACTTTATTTTTTACAATGTGAGTATTATGACACAACATTGCATGTCTGGCAGCTAATGCTGCCCGCGACATTTTGGCCCATATTGAAGGGGTTAAGAGAGAGAGGAGACATGATTACAGTGCTCAGGTCACTCAAGGGAATAGAATACACTGACAGCACTGACAGGAGAGATCTATTAAGGATAGAAGGGCTTCAAGAGATCGTAAGAACAAATTATGAAAGACTACATGTCTAAAGGATGTGAAGAAATACAGTTTTCCATCTAGATGCATATATACATGGAATAGCTAATAAAGTAGCCCAAACTGGAACAATATATGAATTCAAATCTGAATATGATAATTGGAAATCAAGGTAATAGATTAGGTTGGAACTGTACATGAATTTGGAACAAATTGGACAAAACAGTAGTGTGTCCAAACACCATACAAAAATTTAAGAACAAACTAGATATTGCAAGATACAAAAACGGGTCACTGTGAGCATAGCTCCCCTTCCCGTATAATACAACTAGGTAAATACAACTAGGTAGATACACATGAATAGTCTAGGTATGTTAGAAAATTAGAGAACAGGAGACAGGACCCGATTATCTTTCCTCCTTTCCTGTACACTAAAATTAAGTAAATACACACACACACACACAATACATATCTATAAGATGTGAAGAAATACATTTTCTACATTGATGCATAAATATTTGGAATGGCTTAGATGGAGAAGCCCAAGTTGGAACAAAACATGAATTCAAATCAAAATATAATAATTGGAAATCAAGTTTATAGATTAAGTTTGAATTGTACATGAATTTGAGGCTAGGCATGATAAATTGGAAAGTATGAAAATGGACTTAACCTAAGAATTGCTCCTTTCCTATATACTACAATTAGGTAAATAAAATCAGGTAAACACAAAGACACACACACACACTTATTTCAGGCTAGGTACTGTTCCTTTCCTGTACACGACAATCAGGTAAATACACATGTGCCTATTAAAGACAGGGATAATGTAACCCGCTGTGGTTTTAACCATCAAACCCAACAATAATCTAATCTAATTTTGTTTATCCTAATCTATCATATACTAATCTATCATGATTAAATTTAATCAAATCTAACAAACCTACTATAACCTAGCCCTGAACTCTTGCTGAAGATTGGACCATACACCAGGTTGCCCTACCTCCTAAACGCCCTAAATCCTTCTTCTACTTGCTGCCAGACCTTGTCTAGCTTGGGTACAACAACACCACTGCAACAGATTTTCTATCATTCGTAATCGTAAATGTAAGGCTTCAGACAGTTTTCAGGCTTGCCAATAAATCCCTTGTTGTTTTTGTTTTTGTATTTTTCCTAAGTTGATAAAAATTATATATCATTAACAATAACATGCATCATTATATTTCGTGGAAACTGGAAAAGCAGATAATACAGCCCCAAGCTGGAACTATAAAAATTAAATGAATGAAAAACTAAATATCGGAGACTGCGAGACAAAACCTTCGAACATGGATCCCTTGCAAGATTCTAAAATATTACCGACCCTTTCCTGTATACAGTACTACAAATAGGTAAATATTTCGGGATACATAATCACTACTTTATTTTATTACAATACAACAATCATTAATCAAATGGGAAAAATGTAAAGTAGTAGACACTGTGACTATCCACAGTACGAGTGACGAATCAAACCTGAAGTCTGTAGTTAAAATCTGAACCAGTTTCATTGAGTAAGTCTCATAATTTTACTGTATGCCGCTACTTCCTCGTAAATTGACCCCCTAATAATCTATAATCACCTTACCGCTCTAACGCGCTATCCTTCTACTTGACACTAGCGCTCCAATTGTTTACACAACTCTTTGCAGACATCCGAGAGGAAACAATTATCTAAAAACTGTCAATGGGTAAACATAAACTTAAAACTAACAATCCCAATTTTGCGTTAAAGTGCCTCCAATCTTTAATATTAGTGTTAATTCTCTGCTGATCCTCCACAAGAATTTTAACATCCTTATCTGATTTTTTGCTTGTACTTTTTATTCTCTTGTTTGTTATCAGTGTCAGAGCAAGCGATTTACCTCAAGGGGTTATCACACTGAACTATTTTTCTTCACACATCCTACCTCCACCTCCATTTGAACAACAAGAATATAGCTTCGCTTACAGAGATCTAGACTTCTCTAAGAACATTTCAACTGTAAGTCTAACATTTGTAAAAGGTTTACAATTCCATAGTTCACCATTTAGCTTTGGTATTTATGATGGAAATATATTTTGATATTTGGAGATTTGAGAAATCGAATTTTGTAACCGAAGTAATATTTAATCAAACGAACTCTCAACGATCGGCGCTAGTGAAGTTCGTATAACTTTATCTTTATTTTTTCTGTATCTTTATGCAGTCGAATTACAGCGGTGCCTTTCGTATATTTTTCTAGAACTCTTAGGATCTGTTCGTTTACACACTAGTTGCGTAGCGAGTGTATTGCGGGGTGATCTAATAGAGGTGTTCAAGTGGATCAAAGCCTTTAACAATGGTAACGCAAACAAGGTCACCATATCAAAACAACAGGGTAGGACTCGCAGTAATGGATTTAAACTGGACAAATTTAGATTTAAGAAGGGAATAGGCAATAGCTGGTTTACTAATAGGATGGTCAACGTGTGGAATTGGCTTAGTAACCATGCAGTGAACGCGGAAACTATCGGTTGTTTTAAGAAACGGTTAGACAACTGTATGGATGGTGATGGCAGGTGGTAATGGACATGGAACTGCCTAGTGTAGGCCTTATGGTCTCTTGCAGTTTCCTTAATTCTTATGTTCTTATTTGTTCTACCGATTACTTGACCCATCGCCTGTAAATGGTCTACAGTCGAATATCCATGAGGACCACAATGGAAATAAGCGTTCATGCTTTTTGTGTTATCCTCGGCAATTGACATTTATTATTTCGAACTATGTGTTCTTGTCATTATTTGCACTTCATGTACATTGATTTATTGCCAAATAAAGTCTATCTATCTATCTATCTATCTATCCGCTTCTAAAGCCTGTTCTCTTGGTTTCCATCTGAATATTTACTTAGTCTGTTTGTAAGGACCTTGGTTTACACTTTATATACATTTGATAGCAAACTAATAGGTCAGTAGTTACTAAGGTCTTTCTGGTCTCCTTTTTAATGGAGCAAAATAACCCATGACTCAGAGACGTGTTCTTGATGTAAACACTGGGTGTACAACTGAGGTAATCTGATATGAACTTTTTTCCCTGCATCTTTCAGAAAATCTGACGATACACCATCTTCTCGAGGTGCTTTTCCTCGTTTCATATTTCTAATAACAAACTCTACCTCTCCCTTTGTAACTTGAGGTACACCACTAACATCTACAGATGAATTTACTGACTCAACCACGGTCTTTGACAAGTAAAACTCTTGGTAAAATTCTTCTACCCTTTTTATCATTTTGTCTCTGCATTTGATAACCCTTTCCATTTGTATCTTTCAAAGATATCATTTGCTGTCTTCCTAAAGCTCATCTGTGCTCCACCCCATTAATACGTTTACCTTTCCGAATATTTCATCCATGTTTCTCTTTCTTTTCTCTGATCCCTGCCTTTTGTTGATAAGCTTGTTTAGTTCTACTCTCTATTTCGTTTCTCCAGCTTTACATCTGCATAGTACTTCTTTAGGTCGTCTGTAACTTTGGAGTATTTTTTCTCACTACCGTTTTTTGAACTTCCCTTCTCTGCCGATTCCCTTATGATATTCACCAAATTCAAATTCATATATTTGACAGTGTCCTCGTTATTTCTTAGAGCTTCGAATCTGCTTTTAATTTCTAACTGAAATTCCTTGTTATCCTTAACCTTCTCAATGTTTATTTTCTTTTTCAAAACTAGTTCATTCTCTCGGTTCTGAAACTGAATTCAGCTGTGCAACCTACCATTCTATGGTCACTATTTACATTTACTTTATTTATGACCGTAACATTATTAACGCTCCTGCTCTCATCTCCTAATATGAAGTCTATTTCGTTCTTTGTTGTTCCATTTGGACTTCTACAGGTACTTTTACGACCAACACGTTTTTGGAAGAAAGTGTTCATTATCTTCATGTTGTAGTTCTCTGCAAATTTGACTAACACCTCGTCTCTGTCATTTCTTTCATCTACTTCAAATTTCCCACTGCACAACTCATCTCCCATCTTCTTCCCCACTTTAGCATTAAAGTCACCCAAGTTATTTACAGCTTGATTGAAAGAGATTTTCAGAAGGTTGATTTGGAAAGAAAAAAGTTTGAAGATTAATGGCGAATATTCTAATAACCTAAGATTTCTATAGGCCATTATTCTTATTTCGGAAATAACAGAGGACTTGCAAGATGTGCTGAGTGATCTGAACAAAGGAAGTCTAAAATTAGGTTTAAAAATTAATAAAAGTAAAACTAAAGTAGTGCTCAACACGAAAGTTCAAAGTAAAGAGATTATAATCGATACTAAGAGCCTTGAAGAAGTTGAAGAGTATAATCATTTAGACCAAATGGTGAAAGTGACTAAAGATCATGATAATGAAATAAAAAGGTGTTTCACAATTGGTTGTAAAATGTCTGGTAAGTATAAAAAGATCATGAGAAACTCTATACCTTTATGGTTGAAACACAAAGTTTACAATCACTGTATACTGCCAGTAATAATCTACGAATATGAGACTCGAAAACTAACGAAGGCGATGGAGACAAAGCTAAAGAGTGCAGAAGAGAATGGAGAGATTAACAGTTGAAATAACGCTGAAACTGAAAGAGAGCAAACTGGGTGAGAGAGCAGACTAAAGTGAAATATATCATGGAGGCGGTGAAAGAGAGGAAGTGGAACTGGGCGGGCAAATTCGCGCTAACGACTGATGAACGATGGAACAGGTGTGTTGCTAAATGGACGCCGCGAAATGGGAAGAGTGCGAGAGAGAGACCAGACAGAAGGTGGAGAGACGGGATAGAGAAGTTTGTAGGCGTGACGCCCAGTCGTGTGAGTCATGGAATGTTATTAAAGAAGCCTTTATTCAGCAGTAGATTCAGGATGGCTGATTGATTGATTGATATATATGTATATCTGCATACACACATACACACTCACACACACACACACACACACACACACATACATACATACACACTCACACATACACACACACACACACACACACACACACACACACACACACACACACACACACACACACACACACATATATATATATATATATATATGTATTATGGGAAAGGTGGAGGGGGAAACACGGGTCTGTATCTGAATATCGAGTTTATTCCTGACCGGTTTCGCTTACAATAGCTTTTTCTGAAGAAGCTATTGTAAGCGAAACCGGTCAGGAATAAACTCGATAATCAGATAAAGACCCGTGTTTCCCCCTCCACCTTTCCCATCATTTGTCCCAATGTCTCTCTCTCTCTCTCTATATATATATATATATACAATTTATATATATATATATTATATATGTATATATATAAAATTTATATATATAATATACATATATATATATATATATATGTGTGTGTGTGTGTGTGTGTGTGTGTGTGTGTGTGTGTGTGTGTGTGTGTGTGTGTGTGTGCGTGTGTGTACACATTGTGCGATTCACCACCATGGTCTTGGATCACGTGTTGGACTCTTGATCGATAGCTATTTCCCTCCCGGAAGAGAGCTCAGAGCTCGTATGACCGATATATGGGTAATACGTTGACCTTACACGCACACATACCCCAACTCTCCGCCCACGAGAGTTGGAGTAACACCCAGCAGCCCAGCAATACTGAAATTATTTCATCCCTGGGCAGATTTCGAACCAGGTACCGCCGGTACCGCCATACTGACAGTATGGGACTTTACCAACCGTGCCACCGAGTCGTGGTTATGTGTGTGTGTGTGTGTGTGTGTGTGTGTACACATGTATGTGTATATACATGCCTTACCAACTATGCTATAAGAGCTATAGAAATGACGTCTTAGCATCAAGCTGGGCCTCGGTTCGATTCCCGGGGCGACGGCCGGAAAGATTATTAGTATGATGTCACATTTACAAGTGATTCACTTTAGGTGCTTACTACGGCGAAAGAGAATGCAAGGCTTCGGATCAACCTTACCTTGCATTATGAGCTGGGCTCGGGGACCTTAATTCTTTGGGTATTACGTTAAATCCAAAAATGTACATTAATGGGACACCTGAAGTGTAGTAGGTAAAGTAACGGCTTGACATCATGCATGTTGTCGGTTCGATATAATTACATAGTAATATATTTATACTTTTTTAGTGTTCCGTATTTCTACTTTTCTAATCTAGCAACCCTAGACAAATCTACACTGTCCCGCAGAAACAAGATGTGCTTTTGGTGAAGGGAGAAAGGTATCGTGACACGTACCCAAATATGGTAGCAGCGACAGAGATCCATTTCTGAAGAGAAACACTCGCATGTTAGGGAACGTCCACCTTCTGTTGACTTCCTCAATCGCCATTGTCGTTTCTGTGCGTGCATGTAAGAAAGGAAAGAAAATAAATCTGGAAAAAATATATATTATTGAAATAAGAGGGAAAATATTCGTTACTGGAGTGTGGAGCCGAAGTTGTTTTGATTCGTTTCCCGCATCCCTTCCATGCTCTACGATGGCGAAAGTATAGAAAATATAGTATTGATTACTTTCTTCAGTAGGATTTTCGGCCCTTTCTCTGTAAATAATATTTTGAATTAATTTATAGAATTGGGGCTGAAGAGAAAGAGGTAAGTATGAAAAGACTGATAGGTATGAATGCAGGAAGGACAGATATATGCGAGAATGAAAGGATGGATAGTATAACTGTCATGGAGGGACCACATTTGAAATATATAAGAGGGAGGGGTGAGGAAAATTGTAGAGGAAACAATGAGTGAAAGTTAACGAGAGAATGTGAATATATTTGAAATAAAAATATCGATATCAGGTGTGTGTAGTTTTAGGAAAAAAATCATAGCCTATATGAACTGGGAGACGGCGATAGTAGATCTACTGTATAGAGAAGTTAGTGACTAAATCTAACAATAAATGCGTTCAGAGGAAGCTAGGTGGGATTGCTCTCTTCACCAGCGTTTCTATCCTAATGATCAACACCAGGGCTTTGCAAAACATTTCATATTCATAGGTTTGGTTCAGTTTGAAATGGATGAATATATGAATAAGGTAATGCTGATATTGTTGATATATACATTTTTCATACTTATATATATTTACATATGTGTGAGTGTGTGGATTTATGACCAAGGAATTTAGAAACTACTCCATTGGGACTCGAACCTTCTAACCTAACCTAACCAAACCTATCCTAACCTTACCTTACCGCAAGGATAGGACGCAAAATACTAGACCATGGCGATCATATAAGAGAAGTTGACCAATTCTTCGACAACACTCGCATGGTGTATTAATATGCAGTCTCAATTTCATCGAGTCTTTATTGAAACGAGTCATCTGAATGATTCGATGAAATTGAGACTACATAGTACGACAGCATGCGAGTCTCGTCGGGAAATTAATTAGTCATCTCAACGTGGAGCGTACGCCCCACAGGTGGACAGTTTGTTTTTTTCAGGTGGGGCAATATAATTTTTAATTAAGGCAATTGAAGGCAATTAAGGAAGTCTGTGTCAAATATTTTTTATTCTTATTTTATTCAATTTTGTTTTGTTTTTTATTTTCCATTGATGCCTTGTTCTTTTGAAGTGGTTAAAACAAGGTTTTATTTACGCTTTTTCAGCTGAAGGGAAGTTTATGTTTCGAATTATAAGAATTGTATATCAGCACATGGGGGACATCAGGATTTTGAAGATGATGAGGTGGGACATGGCAAAAAAAAAGGTTAAGAACCACTTATATATACACTTAGGTGGTTCAGAAGCGTTGATAAGTGTGACATTAAAACGTGTTTTAAGTGAGCAATACTACTAGAACAAGAAGCAATAGTTTTAAATTGGGTATTTTTCATTCTAGGGAGGAAATTGGTAGAAATTGTTTTGAAAATGGCTGTGGACTGTTGGAATAGGCCTTGTGATAGTATAATAGGCTGGGCACTTTTAGAAATAGGCTGGTTAGGTATACAACACATGCAGAGCCCTCACACGGGGGGGGGGGGGCAGGGGGGCATATGCCCTGGGGAGGCACATTTAGGGCGGGGGGCAATTCTTGTCTGGACATGCCGCCAACAAGGCTGACAAAATAGTTATAATAAAAAAGTCAAAGGTGCCCTGAATATTTTACCCCAATATACGAATTTTGCATTAGAATGAACAGAATATGAAATATTTTCCCTTTATCCTTTGTGCAAGAGGGACATTAAATACAATTTTTAATATCTGTTTAATTATTTCGCAAGCCAATGGCTAAAACAGGATGTAAGGTATGGAAGTGGAGATGGATGAGGTGGGTGGGTGGGGGAGGGGGGGGTTGTCACTAGGAAATTTGCCCTGGGGCGATACTTGGCATGTAACGACTCTGACCTTGACGTATAGATAGTTAACGTGACAAACAAGAGTCCTACGATTGGGCTAGGAATTATCACGTGTAAACAAAAGGGAACAAAGCTATATTACCTCCTACCTCCGATTAATCGGCGATACAACCCACCCCCAGAAATATTTCCGCCATAAAATCACTATGGCAGACTATTTTGTTTTCTCAACAGAAATACATAAAAAGGAGGATTGTTTTCCATCAGCATACGCAGTTCCTTCCCGAAAGCTGTGAGCTGTAAATTTGCTCAAACTGTCGAAGGAAAAACAGCCCAGTGTGATAGTGTCCTTAGAGACGTTTTGCGCTTTGTTGCTTATCATATTATCTTGTGTTATCTTGACAACTGGTGACTGTTTTCTTCATCTTACTACTATAAACAATAGATACAGAAACAGTCCCACACTTAGACAATACAGACAACAGTTCAACATTTCAACACATAGAATCTATAGAAGGGCCGCAGAACCTATATGCATGTGTGTGTGTGTGTGTGTGTGTGTGTGTGTGTGTGTGTGTGTGTGTGTGTGTGTGTGTGTGTGTGTGTGTGTGTGTGTGTGTGTGTGTGTGTGTGTGTTTGTGTGTATGTGTGTGCGTGCATATATGTGTGTACATTTTGTGTACATGCCTGTACTTACCACCACCAATCATAGACTAATTATTCCCAAGTCACTAAGATTCTGAGATCGATGCTTAATCTCAATTCTATGTTTCTGTTTCTAAGGGCAAAAATCACTAGCTGCAGTCAATCCCCACCCAATTTCAAAAGGGTTCCTTGGTTTTTGGAAGTTAGTATTGTCTCTTGGTCTCTACTGAGCATATGGCTAGACCCATTGGGTCTCACAGCACGTGTGTGTCTGGTTCCCAGTATTGTTACATTTATCTCACACGGACAGACGAGAGCTATCTATGCGCGTCCAACCTCGATGCCGGTTATCGAGACACTGCAGGCAGGCTAGGCAGCGGTGTCTACTGTGCATGCATATTCATCTATCTATCTATATACCAGCGTTTCTAAACCTTTTTACCCTTGCGTAACCCTTAAAACAAATTGCATGTCTTTAGTAACCCCTACGCAAAAAAAAAAAAAAAAAAAAAACACATATACCATATCTTTCTCATTTTTATTTTCATCGTGATGATGGGTTAGATAGGATGATGTCTATATTACATTATTACAATAAACAAGAATATGTCGTGCGTCTTTAATTATATTTCGTGTATGAAATAAGATAAGAAATCAAAAGTGCATTAGCTTATCTCACTTGTTCTCGCGGAACCCTTAGGGACCTTTTGCGGAACCTTAGGGTTCCGGGGAACCCTGGTTAAGGAACGTTGCTCTATACCAAGGGTTTTTACCCACGTACCAGGGGAGTAGCCAAGCCAAAAGCCATATACCCACTCCCACCCATTTCATCCCTACCCACTCCACTCCCACCCATTTCATTCCTACCCACTCCACTCCCACCCATTTCATTCCTACCCACTCCACTCCCACCCATTTCATTCCTACCCACTCCACTCCCACCCATTTCATTCCTACCCACTCCACTCCCACCCATTTCATTCCTACCCACTCCACTCCCACCCATTTCATTCCTACCCACTCCACTCCCACCCATTTCATTCCTACCCACTCCACAACCACCCATTTCATTCCTACCCACTCCACTCCCACCCATTTCATTCCTACCCACTCCACTCCCACCCATTTCATTCCTACCCACTCCACTCCCACCCTTTTCATTCCTACCCACTCCACTCCCATCCACCACCCTTCCCATTCCCTTCTTTCATTTTAGCTTCTCATGGATGACGGGTCATCCCCGTTTCCCGCCCACTGCTCTGGGTCAGAGGCAGTGCAGCAAGACACAGCACATCCACAACAAGGCTACTTCGTCCCCTGATGCAGAAAAAGAGAAGACGGGGAGAAACCCCTTCGGGCTGTGTCAAAATACCATTCACACATAACCACTCCATAACAATTACCCCTCTATTCTCCAACCCTCCTTTCTTTGCATCACGGTATCATCTATACACAACCATTCTCCATTCACCTCTATCTCCTGCCCTCTCCCTTCCTTGCTCAACAGACATTCCCCTCTTGCTCAACGCCTCCTTCACCCCATCCATCCATCTCATCCTCGGTCGTCCCCTCAAGTTCATTCCTTCCACCTCTGCCTCCTACACCTCTTTTACTAATCTTTCTTCACTCATTCTTTCCATGTGTCCAAACCATCCCAATACTCTTTCATCAGTTCTATCTGTCATCTCATTTTCCACCCCAACTCTCTTCCTCCCATCCTCGTTTCTCGATGTATCCAGCCTTGTTACCCTTACCACCATACTTCTCAGACATTTCATCTCAAACACATTCAAATGTTCTCTCTTCTTCATACAGTGCTGTCGGCACAACCATCCCTTCATATAATCTCCTCTTTGCATTTATTCCCATATGCCCATTTCTCATTACATTTTTTCTTTTTTTGTCCCGCAAGGCATTTACTTGCTTCTTTCAATCTACAATTCACCTCCACCTCCACTCCTCCTTTTCCTGCCGCATGCGACCCCAAATACCTCAAACTATCGACTTCCTCCAGCCTCTCTCCTTTCAGACATACTTCCAACTCGCTGCCATCCTCTCCCCTTACACATCTCAACAACATACTTTTACCCATATTTACCTTCAACTTTCTCCTATCGCATATTTTCCCAAACTTCGTCACTATCTCCCTTAAACCCCCCTCTGACCTGCCACAAGCGCAGTATCGTCAGCAAACAACAAAAAAAAAAAAAAAAAAAAAAAAAAATAGTTTTCTCACATATCTGCCTTACTTAATTTTTTTTTTATTAATACAACCCCTACCTTTCCTAAACCCATACTGTTCCTCACCAATTACTCTCTCTGTTCCTCCCCCAATCCTCTCAATTAAAACCCTCCCATAAGCCTTCCCAACTATACTCATCAAACTGAACTCTCTGAATACACTACATTCATATTTGTCCCTCTGTGTATATATGTGTATGTATATGTACACACACACATACACACGCACACACACTTAAACACACACACACACACACACACACACACACACACACACACACACATATATATATATATATATATATATATATATATATATATATGTGAATATAATATACATATACATACATCAGCATCAGTCCTCATCAAAGAACGAGGAGGACTGATGATACAAAAATAAAAATAAAAACAGAAACTATAATCGTCTGTTGCCAAGAACAGAGAATGAATCACATTACTAGGTAATGCAAATTATTGGAGATGGGCAACAGCTTCAAAAGACCATCCTCGAATTGTTACTAGGAAAGAGAATTAATTGAAAAGGTAATAAGAAGAGAATTTTTTGAATTTTGATAAAAGAACAACGGAATTTCGTAAGAATATAAGAACATAAGAATGAAGGAAACTTCAAGAGACCATAAGGCCTACACTAGGCAGTTTCATGCCCATTACGACCTCTCATCCCAATCCATAAAATTGTCTAACCTTTTCTTAAAACAACCAACAGATAGTTTCAGCACTCACTACATGGTTACTAAGTCTATTCCATTCGCTGACCAATCTATTGGTAAACCAGTTCTTGCCTATTTTCTTCTCAAATCTAAAATTGTTCCAATGTAAATCCATTACTGCGAGTCTTTCCCTGTTGTCATAATATAATGACTTTGTTTGCGTCACCTTTGTTAAAGCCTTTGATCCACTTGAGCACGCTGCACTATGAGATAATGAAGTTCATTTGCCATTTCACCGACCATGTTAACAATTTGTTAAGATCTTCCTGCAGAATCTCGGCGTCTTCTCCTGACCTAACTAGGCGTTCTATTTTGGTGCCGTCTGCAAACACATTAACATCACTATATATTCCATTGTCCAAGTCGTTTATGTGTATAATAAACAGTAAGTCACCCAAAAACCGAGCCCTGGGGAACTCCACTAGAAACACTCCCCCATTTGGATTTTACACCGTTTGTGGCAAACCACTGTTTTCTGTCACTGATCAAGTCTAACTCATTCAGACACATTTCCTCCTATGCCAGGGTGTTTAACTTTACTTAGTAGCAAGGTGGGGAACCTTACCGAACGCTTTACTAAAGTCAATGTAAATAACATCGTGATGATCATTGTTATTTGACGCCTTAAAGATTTTAGTGTAAAGAGAAAGACGATTAGTTACACATGACTTACCTTAAAAGTGGCAGTTGCCGACAAGATTGACGAGATAAACACCATGTGAGGACGGAGCCTTTATTATGGTACTTGAAAAAGCTGTAATAAGCGAAACGTCGTACAAATAAAGGCTCCGTCCTCACATGGTGTTTATCTTGTCACACATGACTTACCCATGGAGAACCCATACTGTGAGTCATGAATCAAATTATGTCTCTCAATGTGATCTCTGATTCTATTAAATATTATTGATTCAAGCATTTTACCTATAACTGATGTCAATCTGAATGGCCTGTAGTTGCATATAAGATATTTATCTCCTTTAAAAAAAAAAAAAAAAAAAAGTTTGACTGCCCCCAAGCAATAGACACAAAACCAGGATCTACCTAATTATTAAATATTTCCGTTAATTGGTCCCATATTTCAAAATAACACTCTTTAAGTACTCTCGGAAAAACTTCGTCTGGACCCGGGGATTTTATAGCTTTAAGTCTATCAGTCTGCTTGACTACTTCTACCTTACCACTTCCCTCGTCCCCATTAAAAAGCGGGTTGCAGACAGGTACCATATCTAACATCTACTTTGTAAATACCGTGAGAAAATATTTCTTATAGAGTGATCGCACAGACTTTGGCCTATAATCTTTAGTTTTTGAATCTAACGATGAAGACGATGTGGTCGAGTATGCAGGAAGTCAAACGGAAACAACGTCATACGTTGCACCAATCATTTGTTCATAATTCGTTCGTGACCAGACGCTGACGTGGCGCAGGCAATATAATGAAGACACCTGCTTGAAACATAACACCTGCTGTTCATTTCCTATTAGGTTCTAGTTCCACGTGTGCACACACGTACACACACACACACACACTACCTACCCTAGAACAAAGAAGAGAAGGAGGATATCTACTGACCATTTACAGAATTATTAAAGGAATGGAAGTCCTCGATACAGATGATTTATTAAAATGGGATAAGAAAAAAAAAGAGGACACGGAAAGAAACTCAAAAAGGAGAGTTTTAAAAGAGATCTGGAAAAGAATAGTTTCCCACACAGAGTGGTGGATATTTGGAACAAATTGGATGAGGCAACAGTGTGTGCAAAAACTATACAAAGATTTAAGAACAAACTTGATGATGAAAGATACAAAGACGGGTCACTACGAGCATAGCTCTCTTCCCGTATAATACAACTAAGTAAATACAACTAGATGAATGCGCGCGCACACACACACACACACACGCGCGCGCGCGCACACACACACACACACACACACGGCGCAGTGGTAGCGTTCGTAATTGTTAACTCAGCGGTCCGAGTTCAAATCCCGCCCAGGGCTGAAATAACTTCAGTGTCGCTGCGCTGCGAACTGTTACTCTAACTCTCGTGGGCGGGGAGTTGTGTGTGTGTGTGTGTGTGTGTGTGTGTGTGTGTGTGTGTGTGTGTGTGTGTGTGTGTGTGTGTGTGTGTGTGTGTGTGTGTGTGTGTGTGTGTGTTTGAGGTCACAGCATTACACTTAGATCGGTCATGCATAAGCTCTGAGCTCTCATCCGTGGGGGTAGTAGATGTCGATCACGAGTCCAACACGTGATCCAAGACCATGGTGAATTACACACACGCACGCACGCGCGGCAGACACACACGAACACGACAGACACACATACATGAGCGCGCGCACATGGCAGGCACACACACACACACACACACACACACACACACACACACACACACAGCAAAACATACCCAACTCACCATATACTAAAAAATCAATAAAACAGCTCAGTTTGTATTACGCAACCGACTAAGCATGATCAGATAACTATTGCAGGAAGAACATGTTATCTACCAATACAACTGCTACAGTGAGGAATGTGAACCTTGCGGGGTTATCACACTGGGCTATTTTTCCTCCGACATCCTACCTCCAACCTCCATTTGAATAACTAGAATATGACTTCGCTTACATAAATCTAGACTTCTCGAAGAACATTGCAACTGTATGTCTAATATTTGTATAGGTTTACAATCTCTTACTTTATTATTCAGCTTTGCTTTATATGACGGAAAGATAATTTGATATTCGGAGATTTGAAAAATAGAATATTGTAACCGAAGTCATTGTTCCTGAAACGAACAATCTAATGTCGCCGTTGGTGGAGTCCGTGGAAGCCCAGTGTGATGCTTGTAATCCCTTTGCATATAGACTGAGAAGACAACAACAAAAGTGACACGACGCTTATCTTACCACCTGAGCATAGGCAGGGAAAAAATACGTGATTGCGTGTGAACGCTTTCGTTGACTTACCGCGGCGGTTGAAACCGCAAGTGTGAATAGGGACTTATACTACCACCTGAGTACTAGATCCTATTGCATCATCTCACACAGTCAATCGTTAACAAGACAAGATTTGCTGCCAAGTAATGTCGTAACACATTAGTAAATACACCAAAAACCCACTGTTAATTGGATTTAAGAAAAGAAAGGAAATAATGATTTCCGTATATTTCGATCACTGGCTGTGATCCTCTTCAGCGGAATATGATAAGATTTAGACCTAAATACAGGCATGGTAGGCAAAGAAGAAGACAGTCGCATGCTGTCATTCTTGGAAGTCATCTACAACCAGACTAAACTACCAACCGTGAATATCCAAGTAAAATATCTCTAAGCTGCGCGCGCGTGTGTATGTGTGTGTGTGTGTGTGTGTGTGTGTGTGTGTGTGTGTGTGTGTGTGTGTGTGTGTGTGTGTGTGTGTGTGTGTGTATGTGTGTGTGTGTGTGTGTGTTTGTGTGTGTGTGTGTGTGTGTGTGTGTGTGTGTGTGTGTGTGTGTGTGTGTGTGTGTGTGATTCACCTCGGTCTTACATCACATGTTGGACTCGTGATCGACAGCTGTTACCCCCCCGGATGGGAGCTCAGAGTTTATATATGGCACGATCTATGGGTAATGTTGTGACCCTACACACACACATACACATACACACACACACACCTCTCATGGCGCTGTGGTTAGAGCTCTGGCTTGCCACTACGGAGGTCCGGGTTCGACTCTCGCCCGGGGCTGAAATAATATCAGTATCGCAGCGCTGAGGGGTGTTACTCCAACTCTCGTGGGCGGGGAGTTAGGGGTGTGTGTGTGTGCAAGGTCATAGCATTACCCATAGATCGGACCTACGAGCTCTGAGCTCTCTTCCAGGAGGGAAATAGCTGTCGATCACGAGTCCAACACGTGATCCAAAGACCAAGTGAATACACACACACACACACACACACACACACACAAAACTCCTTGCCCACCAAAGTTGGAGCTCCGACCCGCAGTGCAGCGATGCTGAAATGTTCAGCTCTGGGTGAGATTCGAACTCAGATCATTGAATTAGCGGTCGCGTGCAAAACCATATCATCGAACCGTCTCTCTCTCTCTCTCTCTCTCTCTCTCTCTCTCTCTGTGTGTGTGTGTGTGTGTGTGTGTGTGTGTGTGTGTGTGTGTGTGTGTGTGTTTGCGCGAGAGCATATATGTGAACGTGTATATGAGCATGGCCGTGAGCTTCAGCGTGTATGTATACATGGATGTGTATGTGTATTTGTAGGTGCATGTGCATGTGCATGTACGTGTATGCGAATGTGTATGTGTACGTGAAGGCGTATGTGCAGATGTGTGTGCATGTGTATGCATATGTGCATGTGTATGTGTATGTGTATGTGTATGCGTGTGTGTATGTGTATGCGTATGTGTATGTATGTATGTATGTATGTATGTATGTGCATGTGTATAAAGGAAACCGAAATATGATCAGCAGAAGGGACAGGCACTATCATGCAGAGTTAGACGCGTTCCTCAGTGCGTTCCTATGTGCGTTATTCTGTGCATTCCGCTTTAGTTTGGCCGCGGTTAGCGTTCCCAAACTATTAAAGCTTAAGAGAGAGGTTCATATCGAAATAAAAGTCCGGTGGGCCACATACTATACCGGCACATGTATTACTTTAATAGTTTTGGAGCGCTTACCGAGGCCGAACTAATGCGGAACGCACCTAGTAACGCACCGAGGAACGCACCCAGTTCTGGTCGTCATCCCCACCCCCGTAATAATAATACACGGCAAAAAATCATGCAAATAGAAATATTCGCTAATAATAATAATAATAATAATAATAATAATAATAATAATAATAATAATAATAATAATAATAATAATAATAATAATAATAAAAATGATAATAATAATAATAATAGTAATAAAAGTAATAATAACAATAATAATAATTATAACAATAATAGTAATAATAGTGATAATAGTAATAGTAATAATAATAATAATAATATAATAATAATAATAATAATAATAATAATAATAATAATAATAATATTAATAAAAATAATAGTAATGATAATAATAATAATAATAATAATGATAATAATAATAATAATAATAATGATAATAATAATGATAATAATGATAATAATGATGATAATGATGATAATGATGATAATGATAATGATAATGATAATGATAATGATAATGATAATAATAATAATAATGATGATGATAATGATAATAATAATAATAATAATAATAATAATAATAATAATAATATATATCATATATATATTTTATATATATATATATATATCTATATATATATATATATATATATATATATATATATATATAGATAGATAGATAGATAGATAGATAGATAGATACTTTTTTTTTAAGATATGTCATGAGTTAAATTTTTCCATATAAATACAGTGAAGGGCTTGGTGTCTAATATTATAGTTACCCCTGTCTCCACTAACTTACTCTTTCATATCTCTATTTCTAAAGAGAATGTTAGAAGTAAAACTTTAAAATAAAATCTGGATGGATCTGTTTCAATGCTTTCCAAACGGGAAGCGATTGGATACTAAAAAGGGAATTTAAAGTCTTTCGAGGGGAGGTGGAAAGGAACTCTAAACTGTGTAAAACGAAGAAATAACGAATCCTATATGAATTTATAAGAACAATAATGAAGGAGACTAGACCATAATGCCTATATTTACATTAGATTAGTCAGTTCTATTACTATGTATGTCCCTTGCCACTTGCCATCCCTGTCTATACAGTTAACTAATTTTCTCTTAAATTAAAAGTGTGTTTCAGCGCTTACGACATGGTTACGAAGTCTATTCCATTCATTAAACACTCTGTTTGTAAACCAGGTCTTGTCTACTTCCTTCTTAAACCTAAATTTGTATAATTCAAATCCGTTACCACGAATCCTGCCCTACTGTCTTAATATGATGACCTTTCTGGCATCACCCTTGTTAAAGACCTTGATCCACTTGAACACCTCTATTAGATCACCCCACACTCTTCGTCTTTCCAAGTTAAGCCCTTCTATCATTTTGGTCAACTGATTCTAGTGAATTAATACCCACTCACTAGAATGGAGACCAAAAATGTACCGCATGGTTAAGGATGGGTATAATTATTACCAGATAGACTTTAATGATTGCCTCTGTACTTTTGTTTGTAAATATATGTTGTAAGTACAACTTTAGAGTAGCTTATCACCCTTCCCATGCTAAACACGACAAAATTTTGTCACAAAATTAATCCCTCGCAATCCCTTGCATATTCAAACGAGGTAGCTTGGAAACTTGACAATAAAGTAGGTTGGTGATAATTTTATTGTTAATCGTGTTAGATGGGAAATCGCTGCCGCCCGGGACGTGTAGCTGCTCGATTGCATGTCAAATGAAATACACATTTATAAGGAAAACAACTTATTTAATTGCAACTAAAAAGAATTTTTAATTTCATTAAATATTTCGATAATTACACCTGGAAATGAAAATCAGACAAGAAACAATGGTCTCAAACTGTCAGGAAATAGGTTTAATTTGGAAATGGGTAGAAACAACTTCGACAACCGTGTAGTTAATGAATGGAATAAACTTCCTGCAGAGGCAGTGCAATGTAGTTCAGTTCGAAGCTTTAAGAATCATTTAGATAAACACCTAAGCAAGATGCTGTAATGACTGTCATTTATTTTATATTATTTGTTTATTTCTTTTGTTACCATTTGTATGTTTAATATTATTTGCTTGATTCACATTTATTATTAGTTATATGTCAGTTTACTATTATTTACTATTTACCTGTTTATTGTCTAACTATACATATTTATTCATTTAGTATCATCTATATTATTATATATTTTTTTTTTCATGAAAGTGGCAGTTGCCGACAAGATTGACGAGTTAAACATCACATGAGGACGGAGCCTTTATTTGTACGACGTTTCATATTTTTGTTTATTTATCTATATATTTATTTATCATTATTATAATTTTTCGCATCCGACCTAGTCATGGGCCAAAAGGTCTCCTGTCGTCATACTCCGCCTTTGTAATCCTTTGATAAGAATTCAAACATGGAGGATTTCAAGAAGCCTGGGATGGCAAAGTTGTGTCGACTGTGATTAGGCCAACATCTAAACGTGTTGTTTCGCGGGCTTTTGCAACACGTCGCGCGACTCCCGACAGTTCTGTAATTTCGTTTGTCGGCCCATTGATCATCTTGACGCGAAGGGCAAAGGTAAGTTCGCGCGTTAAGTTTTCCAGGATGGTACCTATATCCAAGTAAACAAGAAGCAACACTCTTGCATATTTATTTATTGTTTCTGGCCCTACTCCGCCAGAGCGCTCTGTAGTACCGACATTTTTTTTCTTACATACATATACCAAGGCCTTTTCCCCCTTTCAAGGGAGGTAGCCAAAAAGAAAAAGGCATAAAATTATTCCCACCCATTCCATCCCTAAATACACTCCACTCCCCTCCACCCTCCCTCTTATCTTAGCACCTTCTGGATGACGGGTCATCCCTGCACCTTGTCCACTGCCCTTCTTACCTGATACATAATATATGCATGTTAACAAAGCTTAAACAAGAGAAGAGATGAAGACTACGAGTGATGGAGGTGGAGGTACAAGGCAGACGCAGGCGAGGGAGACCCAAACTGCGCTGGAAGGACAGACTGAGAGAGGACCTTAAGAAGAAACAGCTGCAGGAGGAATAACAGGTGATGGACCGAAACCAGTGGAAACGAGTAGCGAGGAACGGCGACCCCATATGAAAATGGGAAACGTCAACAGGAAAAGAAGAATAAAGAAAGAACAAAGCTTAAACAAGAAATACATCCAAGCAAAAATAAGTATTTATAGACTTATTACAAGGAGTTCAAGGAGTTCAAACGGAGGGACTTAGAAATATGAAATGTGCAAGTTTGGAAGTAATTAAAGCTGAAATGTCTCGCGTTATGAACTGTGAACTGGAGAATGAAGATCCACAATCTTCCCCCCGACAGTGTTCAGAGGTGACTGGCGCGCTGCAGCATTCTGGGTAATCACAGCGTGGACACCCAGCGATACATTGGACACTGCGAACTGCCTCATGCAACGCTACACGAGGCTCTGCGTGTGCTAGGCATATAACTCCCTGGTACTTGATGTCCTGTACAGTGCGATGTACATGCAATTGTGAGTTTAATCATCTTGGGAAGACTTCTGTAGACATTAAAGGATTAATATTGACCTCAAAACTACGGTTAGTCCCGATTTCTGAATAAAATGGCCTGATATAAAGCAGAACTAAATCTTCTAAAGTTTGTTATTGTGCTATGTAGGTCAGCGGACCCCAGGAGAGAGTATATTAGTCGATTGAAGATAATCTAGTGCAGCAGATGGGTCTTTCTCATGTCTCTCCACCCATCAGTTGCTTCCACGGGTTGAATTTGTGAGAATCATTGTTACTCAAGGACAATAAAAAGACCGTTTTAAAACACAAAGGGCCACGTGCCGTGATTTTCATTATTTCCTGTTATCTGACCAATAAAGCGGTTTTATTCAGGTCATATGCTAAAACATTGGCCGAAATATTAGAATTGGATTCTTATATCCAACTAAATTACTGGGACTATTTAAATTTTCTTTTGGTCCTTAGAATTGGTAATTGCCTATTCACCACACGATTTTAACAGTTTGATAAGGTATGTACACATCTAAATGAGGATTTAGGTCCGTATGATCCTGCAGTAAGAGCAAGATCACTTAGTTATATATTTAGGTAATCTATGTGGTGTGCTACCGATTCCATAATTCCAGGAATCTGTAGCGCACTACATAAATTAGCTAAGCAGTTAGCCAAACCACTCCCAAAAGTGTTACGATCAATAAGTGGAGCCCATCTAAAGAAACAAGAAACACGAAACAAGAAACAAGAAACTATACAGGCTAGACGTGATATCACTCTTTACAAACATCCCAATTAATGGAGCACTAGACGCTATAAACAGAGTAACAGAAAAGTTAGATGACAATGAACTACCCATTTCAAAACCAGATTATCTATAAGTAATTTCCCTATGCGTCAACTTCGACCTCTTTGCATTCAACCAAAAAGAATATAGACAACACTATGGTCTCCCTTTGAGGTCGCCGTTTAGTGCAATAGCTGCAAATCTTTCTATGGGAGACCTTAGAAATGGACAACATACAAAGAATAATAGGCAGACACCCCACATGGCTAAGGTACGTAGACGACATATCAATGATAACACTCAAAACCAAATACATCCAAAACAATGTCCGATTGTTAATTAATGTACACGGAAATAGCAAGCTCACATTAGAAGAACAAGAAGGGTGCTTATCATTTTTAAACACAGCAATTATTAGAACAGATTCCGTCCCAAATCATAAAGTACACAGAAAACAAACCAACAAAGAAGATTATGTCTATCATCTTGCAGGTCACGGTGAAAGAAAGAAATCAGGTATAATGACTGGATTCTTCCTACGCGCATACAGAATATGTAGCACAGAATATATAGAAGTCGACATAAAACCCATAGTTTCAATATTCAAAAAATTAAGATATCCAAAGAGATTAATTATAGTCAAAAACGAAAGCACAAGAAATAATGGAGAGAGCAACAAATGAATAAATAAGAGGAAGAAGAAAATAGTAAGAACGATATATTAGTAATCCCAAATTCTACAGCAGTCACAAGATTAAGAAAATATATAGAACAAAACAACAATAAAATAATTACAAACACAGGACAAAGAAGAGGGAAAATGATAACAAACAAAACAATTGAATTTAAAAATGAAAATAGCATTTTGTACAAAATCCCCTGTAGCGGGTACGATCAGTCGTACTATGGAGAGAGCGGACAAGGGATCACAAAACGAACACAACAACACAAAAACGACGTCAGATCACACAGAACCAGCAACTCATTTGTAACACACATAGACAAAACAGGACACCTACCAAATTGGAAAAAAACATAGAAATACTACACTAAGAACTCAACATGAAAATGAGAAAAATTGAAGAAGCTGCAGCAATTAGTAAAAATAATTCCAATAACAATCGAGGAGGATTCATCACATGGTCCCTACCATCGGCAACACTAGCAATCAGCGTTTGGAGGAGACGAAAAAGGGGGGGAGCGAACAACACACGTAAAATATATATAACTGAGTATCTATCTTCTAGATGTAGTTTACTTTGAGAAAGACCAGTGTCAAAACGTCGGCAATAAAACTCAAAGCTCTACTCGTGTTTCCGTTTCCTCTCTGTCCCCATATATACATATATACATACATACATATATATATATATATATATATATATGTATATATATGTGTGTGTGTGTGTGTGTGTGTGTGTGTGTGTGTGTGTGTGTGTGTGTGTGTGTGTGTGTGTGTGTGATTCACTTGGTCTTTCACCTTGGTCTTTGGATCACGTGTTGGACTCGTGATCGACAGCTATTTCCCTCCCGGAAGGGAGCTCAGAGCTCGTATGACCGATCTATGGGTAATGCTATGACCTTACACGCACACACACACCCAACTCCCCGCCCACGAGAGTTGGAGTGACGACTCGAAGCGCAGCGATACTGAAATAATTTCAGCCCTGGGCAGGATTCGAACCCAGTACCCCCGGTACCACCGTACTGAGAGTCTGGGACTCTACCAACCGCGCCACCGAGTCGAGTGTGTGTGTGTGTGTGTGTGTGTGTGTGTGTGTGTGTGTGTGTGTGTGTGTGTGTGTGTGTGTGTGTGTGTGTGTGTGTGTGTGTGTGTGTGTGTGTTGTGTACATATATACTGCTATATACAGGTAAATATGCACAAGCATACATATCCCTCTATACGTAAAATAGATTATCTTGAAATTATCGGATGTATTGTTTGTGGAATTGATGTTAATCTGACTCATTTTCGAGCGTCGGTCCGCTTGACGACGCCAGCCGTCTCGTTCACACGACATGACGTCATTAAAAAAATCCTGTTTCGGAACCTAGTACCACACAAACAAGTCTTTGACCTGACCAAGTTTCTTTCAACAATAATCTGGATGGAAGAGTATCATGATTAATTCAGTTAGTAATGTGTCACGATTAAGATGTCCATAACTTACATTGATTTCGTTTCCATAAGTATCACTGGTCTACTGTATATACCAAACGTTTTCCCCCTTACAAGGGGGGTATCCAAGTGAAAAGCCACGTACCCCTTCTCACCACTTCTACACTCATCCACCACCCTTTCCTCCCTCCCATCTTAGCTCCTCGTGGATGACGGGTCATCCCTGTATCCCGCCCACTGCCCTGAGGTCAGAAACAATGCAGCAAGACAGAGTAAATCAACAGCAAGGCGGTCCCAATTAATTGGTGACCCTTCCCCCTTCCGTCCCCTCACGTGGAAAGTGTTTCTGGTACTTATGGTAAAATATGTTCGAATACCAAGGCAAGAGTCATTTAATCAAACTGTCGAGAAGAATATATATATATATATATATATATATATATATATTAATGCAGAAACCACAGGAAAAATAAGGTCGGAATACTAAACGTTTTCGTCTATTACGACATCCTCAGAGTACAAGAAAGAGAAATAGAACACAATATTTATACAAAAATAAGAAAACTGAGGAAGGTTATAGTTACACAAAAGTTTCGTACAATATACATACATATACAAATGGAACTAATAATAGTCATAATAAAACAATATCATTGTTATTATTTTTGCATATGTATATATATATATATATATATATACATATATATATATATACATATATTATATATATATACAATATATATATACATATATATATATATATATATATATATATATATATATATATATGCTAATAAGAACTCGGGGACCTGTGTTTACTTATGCAAAGTAGACCACTTGGAAAAAGAAACTAACGAGACAGAACGCTTTCGTATATTACATCTTCAGTGCAAAAAATATTTTTTGCACTGAAGATGTAATATACGAAAGCGTTCTGCTCCGTTAGTTTCTTTTTCCAAGTAGTGTACTTTGCATATATATATATATATATATATATATATATATATATATATATATATATATATATATATATATATATATATATATATATATATATATATATACTGTACATACACTTTGTCTGTGACTCTGAAGAAGACTTGTTGTCGATAAGTCTGTAATATAGTGTTCTCGCTCTAACCCGCGTTTCTCTACCACCTTTTCCACTCACACACACACACACACACACACACACACACACACACACACACACACACACACACACACACACACACAAATATATATATATATATATATATATATATATATATATATATATATACATTTATTAAAAATATACAAATACATATACACATGTACACAAACACACACACACACACGCACACATATATATATATATTATATTATTATATATATATATATATATATATATATTTATATATATATATATATATATATATATATATATATATATATATATATATATATATATATATATATACATATATATACATTTATTAAACATATACATATACATATACACATGTACATAAACATATACATTACATCTTTGTGAACTCCGACAAACCTTAGGGATATTTTTTCATCGAAAAACAAGCCCACAATATTTTAGTGACATGTGTACAATCAATGTGATTTGCAGTGTGGTAACCGAAAATCGGTGCCCAGCCTTTCCCCTGTCTTCCGAAAGTACATGCATAAAATGACAAAATTTCACAATTTTAAAAGTAATCGTATGTACATAAATACTAGTCCTCAAACTAGTAGAATTAGTTGTGATACGAACAGAATCACTGAGAATGTCGCAGGAGTAAGGTTTACCTTATGTTTGACGTTTGAATCACTGGCTCATGTTTGTCGTCTCTGTTGTTTTTCAACTAAACGAAGTAAAAATCACTAGAAAAGACAACGCGTTACCACTGAGCGGTTTTATGTGGTTGTGCTTACTTTTGCTTATATGCAGGGTACAATTTGTGTGATCTAGTTTTTGCTCCTGTGCTTCATTTTCTTTCACTTTTTTTTTCTTATAAGCATACTTTTTAATCTATGCGGCTTTCTGTGTCTTGCATACTTGAATGTATAAGTAGTTGTGTTTACTTTTGCTTATATACACGGTACAATTTGTGTGATCTAATTTTTGCGCCTGTACTTTACATTTTTTCGAATAAGCTTAATTTTAAGTTACAATTGTTACTATTATTTGTTACTATTACTTTTGATATTACTTTTTCCTCAAATTTCAAACAAGAACATACTTGGTCAAGTCCTACGGGAAAACACACATGCCATTGAGTTACAACGTACTCAACGCACGTATAAACTCTTATCAGTTTTAACCATGTGATGCTATATCCACTGAATCAGACATGACTTGTATAATGTACACAAAAATTAGATCACCATATTTTCTTTTGTGTAAAATCTCACATCCCTACGATAACGATGGGTGACTCGTCTCTACTTGGAGAGTTGCCAGATATTGCTTTTCTTCTCATAAAACTACACTTCATGGCTGCGTATCTCAGTTGTGTCAACACCGCCGAGCTGAAAGGTCTGGGACGCGTTAAAGAAAATATTTATTGTTATATACACGAGAACACTACAACTTCAAAATGAGATTGTTTGTATTAGTGATGTTGCTGATGGCTTTTAGTAAGTAATAAGCTTGTTTTATTCTATCGTTTTTATTTCAAGACTAAGTCAATATTTCTAAACGATTGTTTTTAGCATTTGCGCCCGACCTTGAAAACGACTATGATGCATTCTCCAGTCTGAATACCCTTGTGGCAGTATTCTCGAGGAAATTTCACTCTCAGCATTCCGTTGTGGTTATTTGAAAGTCGGTTACAAGTAATGTCCTTGATCTTTTGTTCGAACTAATACCATTTCCTGTGTAAGATATATACTGCATGCAATGAGCGCTTTACGTCGTAAAAAATGCAGCTAGATGTCGCGTTCATTGTCATTTGCCCCTGTTCCCAACTCGAGGGATAAGGAGTATCGCATTTTTTATGCTAAACTAATCTATTCAATTGATTGTAACTGACCTTCCTGTATCAATTACTTGAGGTGCGTCGCGTTCCCCGTCGACGTCGCTTTATAATTCGCGGAGCATCAGCCAAAATGAACGCCGCAAGTAATGCACGTAGGTTTTCTCCGTCGTGATTCTCATTTTTAATGGAATGACGCAAAGTGACGTCACTTTCTCATTAGGGGTTGTGACGTCATATTGTATAACCGCTAAATAACGTGTTCGTTTGGACGCATCTGGTCGTCAGAGAACGCTCGCCACGGAAGCTAAGATCTGTGGTGTCTTATGATGCGCTGTTGAAATCATGGGCGTTTTCGTTTATGAAACTCATTCTTGCGCTCCATCCAGATGACGCTGAAGGTTGTGGTCCTAAGAAAGCGCCCAAGGAAACGCCAAAGGCGGAGTCTAAGCCGCTACCGGAAGATACGGACTCTGATGCCGTGGTGGAGGAAGTGATTGTTCCATCGAATGCAGGCAATGTGGACAGACGACCTGGCTCGACCAATCCTCAAACTTGTGAGTGTGTGAGTGGCGTTTGACGAAGCGCCGAGCACGACTAGAACGCACACGAAAGTGCATGATAATTCAAGAGTTTGGCAGCCAAAGGCACCAGATCTCTAAGGCGTTACGGCAACTTTCAGCCCGGGAAGACAGTGACTTTGTCATGAAGACGAGTGACGTTATTGAGACAAACTCCCAAAACAATAACGCTCTCTTGGGTTATCGGATGGGCTGAAAGTACCGAACGACCTTTGAGGATTCGGTGTCGTCTTCGCTTACGCTTGGAAAGCACGAATTGAAATGAATTCCCATAAAGCTTTAGCCAAAGAAAAGAAACTGAATTTCTTCGCTACCTACCTCCTGTCGATGTTTTAGTTTGAATGCACGTTTGAGCTTTAGCACGTTTGTATTGGAATGTTTTTCAGCGTGTAAAAAAAACACGGTGACGTATACTTGATATTGCCTTGTATTCAAATTCGGGAATAGACTCAATTTGGTATTAGCCAGACCAAAATCACTAAAGTACGTTACCGTGTTTTGTTGCTGTATTTGATTCTGATACAGCATTACTGTAAGATTTTTTTTTTCTTTCACGAAAAATAAAGATGCTGCTTCTGTTAACACCACCAGCATTTCTCACGCCGATAACCGTTATGATTCAACCGTTTGCCATGCACTGGAACGTTGTGAAAAGTAACGCAAGATCTTGCATGGCATGTTATGTAATGCATATCCAAACGTGTTTAAATGTATGTAGATAATATGTGGCCCCAGTGAACTTTGTGCAATACACCAATTGCTACATGTTTGCAAAATTACTTCTTTTTTTGGTGGGGGAGGGGGACATGTTTACTGCCTACAGTCGTGATTCCTGATTATAGTATATTTGTCTTCATATGTATTTACCTAGGGGATATATGCTCGCGATGACCCGTCTTTGTATCTTGCAAGATCAAGTTTGTTCTTAAAATCATGTATTGTGTTTGCACACACTAATTTTTCGTCCAATTTGTTCCATATATCTAACACTCAGTGTAGGAAGCAGTTCTTCTTCAGGTCTCGTGTGTGTGTGTGTGTATATGTGAGTGATTCACCATGGTCTTTGAATCACGTGTTGGACCCATGACCGACAGCGATTTCCCTCCCGGAAGAGAGCTCAGAGCTCGTATGACCGATCTATGGGTAATGCTGTGACCTTACACGCGCACACACACCCAACTCCCCGCCCACAAGAGTTGGTATGTGTGTGTGTGAGTGAGTGAATGATTCACCATGGGCTTTGGATCACGTGTTAGACCCATGACCGACAGCGATTTCCCTCCCGGAAGAGAGCTCAGAGCTCGTATGACCGATCTATGGGCAATGCTGTGTCTTTACACGCGCGCACACACCAAACTCCCCGCCCACGAGAGTTGGAATGTGTGTGTGCGTGTGTGTACAGGAAAGGAGCAACGCTCGTTGGGTCCCGTTCCCTGCTCTCCAATTTATCAACCTTATCGTCAAATGTGTGTGTGTACATGTGTACGTGTATGCTCGTGCTCATGTGCACCAAATCTCCCATAATCCCATAAGTAGGACAAACCTCGGACCATGCAAACTCCACTTTCAGCAAAGTGATGTACTATATTATTATTATTATTATGATCATCATCATTCTCCTTATTCTCCTCCTCCTCCTTCTCAGTTTCCTTCCTTTGTAACTAGAAACATGTTATTAAACGCTTCAAACCATTTGAAGGCTTTCGTAGTGAGTTGTATGTTTTGTAGCAGCGCTAGAGAGCACTAACATTTAAATGAGTGAGCGGGGGATAGCATCGCAGGATGTCCCAGTTGGGATTTCCCACACCACTGATATAGTGTACTTTGCATTTTTCTTTTTTTCTTTTTTCAATCTAAATAGAAATGCGTTGCTGGTTTGAATAACATTGTGGCTCATTGAGTTCTCAGTCCATGCGAGCGACTAAAGATTGTCGCACCTAAATTTAACATTTCACTTTAAACGCTCAGCGCTATATTTATGTACACAGTTTTGTTTTATTAAAACTATTGACAAAAATACGAAGTCTCCAAAAATGAATTATATTTGTATGAAATGAGACAGGTCAACAGTAGTTTTGGTGGCTATTATATATTAGTCTGCCTATTTGGCGTGGATGTGCTTTTGAGTGCATGGCTAATTTTTGCATGTTTTGCATGATACTATATTATGGGAGACTGTAATTTTATAACACATTTTTAAATATACACTTAAAACCCACTATCGGAGAAATAATATCAGAGGTACAGGAGATCCGTATATTTCGACCTCTTTCTGCTGAAGAGGACTACAATTAGTAGTCGAAATATACAGACCTCTTGTACTTCTGATATTATTTCTCCGATAATGGGTTTTAAGTGTATAATATATCATATTAAACAAGAAGGAATTCCAGACGTGGCAACCATATCTTTCTCTTCGATTCCTTGATTTTCTTTGTAAAGTCAGAAATACTGCCAGGCGATTTCAATCAGTCGATGGGTAATCGGACACTGAATCTTGACCAGACAGTCGGTCTGCAAAGAAGTTCACAGAGTTATAAGGATTGAATAATCCATGCCTTGTGTTATTGTACTCTAACCCATCAATTTCAAGTCTTTGAAGACATTTAGCAGGTAAACTTGTTTGTGGATTTACACTGTGTGCAATGCGCAGAGTCCTTACATGCCTAAGTGTTGTCCTAGGGTAAAGCCCTCAGTGACGCCCTCCCCCACCCACCCACCCAACCCCCGTCACGGGCTCAAACAAAGCCCGTGGGAGTGATACTTTACTCCCCCCCCCAAAAAAAAAAAAATGACCCCCCTCCCCTATCACCACTGCCCATCTCCACCATCCCTTAAATCAGTAGTTCCCACCCTTTTCTGGCTTGAGGCAGGACCCTTGCCAAGCCTTTCAGAAGTCCCCGGCACCCTTATTAGGAAATCAAAATTCTAGTTTGTCAGTATTTTGTTCATTCAACTATAACAAAATTTTGTCCCTGGAGAATATGAAAATGCTCGTCTTTACACCGATGCTGCTTTAACGAACAGAAATGGATGACAGAGTCGGTAATACGAAAAAAAAAAATTGCCCTGAATTTTGGCGGCACGCTCAGTGAGTTTATCTCACTGCACTCTTTGGTGCCGCGGCACACAGATTGGAAACCACTGCCTTGGAGCCTGTTTTAGCTATTGCCTTGCGAAATAATTGAACGGATTTTAAGAATTGTATTTAATGTCCCTTTTGTAGAAAGGATAAGGGGGAAAATATTTCATATTCCGTTTATTCTAACGCAAAATTCGTATATTACGGTAAAATATTCAGGACTCCTTTGGCCCTTTTTTATTATAACTACTTTGTCAACTTTGTGAGCGGCATGTACAGACTAGAATTCCCGCCCCCCTTAATGTGCCGCCCCAGGGCATATGCATCCCCCCTTCCCCCCCCCCCCTCTCCATGTGAGGGCCCTGGCAATGCGTGTGCACAATGCACAGTGCATGCAGTCTTTGCGCTCCAAGATGCGTTCAGGGTGTGACAGACGCCGTGGCGAATCAATCTTAGTACATACCCCTCTTATTTCCCATCTGAGTGCTATTTGATTGTATGTATGTATATACTGTATATCACAAAGATATGTCGTAGCACATTTGTAAAATAATACTGATGACCCACTTTCGGAGAAGAATAAGCGAAGATATAGAGATCTGTATATTTCGATCACTTGCTGAAGAGGATCACAGTAAGTTATCGAAATATACAGATCTCTATATCTTCGCTTATTCTTCTCCGAAAGTGGGTCATCAGTATTATGTATATGTATATATATATATATGTATATATATATATATATGTATATATATATATATATATATATGTATGTATGTAGTAAAGAAATATGTTTAATACAATGAGTATATATTCTTGGAGTTATAACGACGATTACTCACCCCATCCCACCTGTGGCACATCGGCGTGACAACATGGAGGGAAAAGCGCTGTTGCCACGTGTCATAGAATTGATTCAGATCGTTGTTATATTCCTATACAATGATACTCAATGTACTATACAACTACCTTTACTTTATACAGAATATAAAAGAAAAATATTTGAAATAGCACATAGAAAGGAAATGAAAGAGAGAGGGATATATTGAAGTTGATTTGGCAGTTTACTAACAGTAAATTAGGAGGTATCCCACATCCTAAACGGACTTCTTGGAGCGCACAGACTATATATTGTCCGGGAACATCCCTCGAGTCGTTTTTACTGAAGCTGTTTTTCCTTCCACATCCTACCTCCAACCTCCATGTGAATAACTCCATCATGACTTCGAGTACAGAAATTTTGAGTCCGCTAAGAACATTTTGACAGCATGTTTAACGTTCATAAAGGTTTAGAATCTCTTCGTTCATCATTCAGGTGTGTTATATATGACGGAAAGATAATTTGATAACTGGAGATTTGAAAAATGTCGTAACCGAAGTCGTTTTTACTCAAACGAACTCTCAACTGTCGACGCTGGTGAAACCCGTGGAAGCCCAGTGTGATACCCCCTTTATGTTCAACTCCAACCTCGGATTTTTAAAGGTGGCGGCATACTAGGCATTTCTCGCCAACATGCTACTTGCTTTTGCTACCTTGTTCGAGTAGAAACGACTTTGGTTACGATCTTTTGTTTTTCAAATCTCCAAATGTCAAATTACTCTTGCGTCATCTAGTGAGAAGCTGAATGACGAACTACGAGAAGTTAAACCTAGAATACGAATGTTAGACACAAAATTGTTGAGATGTTCTAACGGAAGCCTAGAATATTGTAACCGAAGTCGCTTCTACACAAACTAAATAGCGAAAGTAAGTAGCATGCTAACCTAGTCTGCCGCCACTTCAAGGCAGCGACTGATACTTTCAGTACACTAAGTCACTCGGGTCCCCTAATGGAGGAATATAGCTGGTCAGGAGCCTGCACGACTGAGCAGCCCGATTTAGGAACCGTTCTACGGAGCTGCCTAGTGTAGGCCTTATGGTCTTTTGCAGTCTCCTTTATTCTTATGTTCTGCTCGCCATACATGAGAGGGGTACAAAAAGTGCCTCTATTTTCATTTGGCTATGGAGCCACAGATGAGATAGAGAAGTATGTAGGAGTGACGTGGCAGGGGTTGGTGTAGTAGTATGACTCGCGGCAGTGTTTGTGGTGTAATGTGAAGCGTACTGGTCTCCCAATCGCTTAATTGTGGGTTCGAATCCCGCACGCCTCTCAGAGTCCTAGCAATGTTACCTTCCCCAATGGTCCAAGCTGACAGGGCAAAGGTGACGGCTTCGGCCGTAGTTACGTGCCTCCTAGCGTAGTATCATCTAATGTCCAGTTGGATGGAAAAGAGGGGAATGTCTGTTGAGGAAGGACGGGAGAGGACAGAAGATAGGGGTGAGTGGAAAATGGTTGTGTATGGATGATGCTGTGATGCATAAAGAGGGGAATGTCTGTTGAGGAAGGACGGGGGAGGACAGAAGACGGATGAATGGAGAATGGTTGTGTATGGATGATGCTGTGATGCATAAAAGGGAGTGGGTGGGGGATGGGGGTGAGGGAGTATGTATGAGAAATAAATTGACGCAGCCCGAAGGGATTTCTCCACGTCTTCTTTTCTACCTGACGGGATGCCGAATTAATGAAGCGGCCTTGCTGTGGATGTGCTGTGTCTTGCGACACTGCTTCTGACCCAAAGCAGTGGACAAGATGCAGGGATGACCCGTCACCCAGGAGGTGCCAAGATAAGAGGGAGGGAAGAGGGGAGTGGAGTAATGTAAGGGATGGAATGAGTGGGAGTGGTTTCTATGCCTTTGTCTTTTGGCTACCTCCAATGTAAGAGAGTGGGGAGGGGGAAGCCTTTGGTATATGTATGTATGTACAAAGTTCCTGAACTATGTGTTGTGTGATCTCAAGCCTGCCATCAACGGCTTAAACCAGAGTGGCGCGCTGGGCAAAAACAAAACAAAAAAAGTAGTTGATGTAATGATACCAACGTTGCCTATTTATGTCAGTGACGCCTGTGGGCTGAGGCGACGACCGCATCAAGTATAAGAGAGCAGTTAAAAGAAAAGAAAAAAAACGATCCTGCGTAGGAACAGCACACTAGATGACGCCATCCCACGCCCCCCCCCCTCTCTCTCTCTCTCTCTCTCTGTACTACTATGGATTGTGTATTCATCTGATGCATTATATTAACATTTTGTGTTTGTATATCCATGTACTGACTGACGCCTTGGCGTAATAAATTAATAAAAAAAATTCTCTCTCTCTCTCTCTCTCTCTCTCTCTCTCTCTCTCTCTCTGTACTACTATTGATTGTGTATTCATCTGATGCATTATATTAACATTTTGTGTTTGTATATCCATGTACTGACTGACGCCTATGCGTAATAAATTAATAAAAAAAATTCTCTCTCTCGGGGTCTCGCCTGTCGTCGAGTGAAGTGAGCTCTTTGTAGCAAAGAGATGAATACTCGAGTGAACTAAAGGCTAAAGGCATTATCACACTGGGCAATTTTTCCTCCGACTCTTGGAGCAGATTTGCAGCCAACAGCTTTCGGGAAAGAATCCGATTTGCTGAAGGAATATAATTTTCCTCCTGCATATCAAAAGTCGGCGGAAAAAGTGCAGGAGGTGAATGGTACCGTCGATTAATCGGAGGTTGGAGATAAAATAGCCCAGTGTGATAACCTCTTAGGGCAGGAGAGAGGGAGTCGTTGGGAGTGTGAGAGGTGTTGGCTGTTGCACGAGGCTCGTAGATGAGCCTTTTCAACTCAACAGTTTGTTTGGTCGGGAGAATTTACATCGGCTTTGGGGACAGACGGGACCAGACCAGACCAGATTTTTTATTTATTTATTTATTTTTTCTACCCCTATCCCAAGCTGGGTATTTTATTTAATTAATTCTGTTGTGTTTTATTTATTTGCTGGTTTCTTCCACAATCTATAGTGAAATTGTTTAGTAAAGGCTGCTAGAGTTGAGGTAGAAGGGAGTGCAAACTTGTAGCAATAATCAGTTTTCAGAAGACTGTGTTGAACTGTCACTCGTCACATGCGTAAGACGCATTTGGGAACACAGGCCCTGCGCATTTGATATCATAGACGTAGATAACGCATTTGATAAAGAAGACATAGAAGATGCATTCGATGACGTAGAAAATGTTGATACACTACAATGTGAGGAAGGATCTTTTCTAAATTTATGAGCGGTTGAGGAAACGTGATCCTAATTTCAAGTAATATTTAGAACTAATCTAGACGGAAGAAACCGTTTGATATTTTTTATTGTTTTTTCAGCAATTATTCCATTTCTCGTCTCTTTTTGTGTTTATATCTGTCTGTTTGTCTCTATCTCTGCCTCCCTCTTTCGCTGTGCGTGTGTGTGTGTTTACCTAGTTGTATTTTACGGGAAGGGGAGCTATGCTCGTGGTGCCCCGTCTTCATGTGTGTGTGTGTGTATGCTTGTGCTGGTTTCTCCATTATGAACGATTGCGCTGCGCTTAGTGAAATGTTGGTAATCTAATAACCAACCAACCCAATATATATATATATATATATATATGTATATATATATATATATATATATATATATATATATATATATATATATATATATATAGGGTTGGTTGGTTACCATTATATATGCTGGATGATTTTCTTTTTTTCCTCCAGCATATATGCTATCTGATAGTCCAGCGTGATAACTCCTTTACATCCATGTGAATATCAGGGATCTATGGGTGGGTTCAAGAGAAACCAATTCGCTCGTATATATGAAATTGTCATATTCTATAAATTTGTTTTGAATTAAATTAACGTACAGATTGAGTTTAGATCTCCTCCAGTTATGTTATTGTTTTTCTTTTCTTTTTCGATCACAAGCCCGTACACTCAGTGTTTGGTGAGTCATACAAACAATACTGTATCTCATGAGGCTGACTCGACAAGGAATGTCTTCGATTGACTCTCGAACTGACGACGTGTGTGAGCCTGAAATGAGAGACTTGTTTCCCAATGTCCTCTGTTTGAAGCTTCTTTTGCGTCAACATTGACTTCAAAACTTGAACAAGAAGAAGACTCGACAGCATCGAAGCAGAAGCTGGAGAAACAATTGGATCGCGCCATAATGGGCGTCCTCAATGGCTGTGTGGGACCACACTTGTTTCTACAGCTGTGTCGGGGAGGTAGGGGGGTGGGTAGAGGCTAGTGTCACGCTTGCCAGATGTACGATGTCTCACACGCCCGAAGCCGACTGTTCCGTTTACACACGCATCACCCAGATATATCTTTATTTACCATTGATTGCGATCTAGTGGCACCCCTACAAACCAAATCCACACTTCCTGTTGACACTTGGAAACTAATCTCCATTTAAAGAAGACACAGTGTATTTATTGTCTTTAAATGCAATTTAACATAACCGGAACTCCATCTCTTCTATTCTCACACACACGCTCGTACATATGCCATCACGAAATCACATAGTGACTTAGCCTAACAGGCAGACTCACCCGAACACCCCCACCCCAACCCCCGACAGTCAGTTTTTGGTTTGGCAATCACAAGCACGCATTGTTGCAAATGGTATTTCATTGCTACCTACTGAACGGACAAAAGTTATCTCAATGGGAGTTAGCCTATGGAGTACGCACGCGCAGGATCGGGTTTTGAAGAAAGGGAAGAAGTCTGTAGGAAAATGAAATGATAGTTGTGTATAGAAGGGGTCTGTTGCCACTGAGCCCTTAAGGGATATTTACTTGCATCGTAGCTCGGCAGGAGACTTTGGCATCGAAAGCTCCATCAAATTGGGAAGGAAACGGACAGTTCAGAGTTGGCTTTTGTTTGAAAATCCGCAGGCAATATATCCACCATTGGTTTCAAAACGTGACGTCATAAGTGACATGTAGTTGTGAATGCACTTGTGACTTGTACAATCTTTTGTAGTGTACCATAAATGTGTTCTTGTGAATTGAGTTCACGTATTGTGTAGAACGTTACAATTGGACCACAGGTGTTCTGGACACGTTCCTTAGGTCTTCACGGTGTATCGAGGTCACTCGTATATCAGGTCGCGTTGAGGTGGCGGCATACTAGGCATTTCTCGCTAGCATGCTACTTGCTTTTGCTATCGTAGAGGGCTTCCTCGGACGAAATCGTCCTTGGGTTGGCTTCACGAGAAACCTGGCGGATTTCATTTCCACTGCAACTCGTCGATGTTAGCCATATTTTGCTTTAAGAAATATCGGACACAGCATATGCAACAATTTCCTTAAAATCTGCAAGAAAAACATGTTTTGTTCTAAGACCAAAGATCAAGTATGAAATGTTTATTCATAGAATAAAAAATGGACTCGCACACAACTGCTAATCTTAATGCTTTTTTACTCATATTAAAGAAATGGTTGAAATATTCTTTTACTTATGGCAGCAAACATTTCCTGATAAGCGTTCATTTCATATATACTTGTATTTGAAATCTTGATTACTCAACACTCCATTAAACTTTCGTCAGTCCCTACAATGTGCCGCAGAACCTGTAACAAAACAATGCTTAAGTTGGTCTACACGTTTAAAACCTCACTCCAAATGTGTATGGATTTTCGTTTGCGCGCAGTGACGTCATTGGGATCACACGAAGATTCGTTCACCTCAGACTTCGACAGGGTGACAATTCTTCATGTGGACTATCCTAGGGTGACAATTACTCACGTGGGCCATCCTGGGTTTACGATTCTTCGTTTAGTTGATGACAATAATTATAACCTTCATTCAACGTAACCTAATCTAACCTAACCTAATCTTTATTCCACTGTTGATATTCGGCGTATAGGGTGACAGTTCTTCAGGTGGGATCTCATGGGGTGACGATTCTTTATGTAACCCCGTTATTGGTCCTCCTTGGCTACAACATAATTTTTGTTTTTTACACCAGGGGACTCCATCTTGTTTTCCTTAATTGGTGTATAATTCATTCGGCCTCGTCGTCGTTACTTACCAACGCACATGGAGCGCAGGGGAATTAATTTTATTCTTTTAATTTCCATATTGGGTACCTTGTTCCCAGGTGCCACAACTGCATGGCTGTTACCGTAATGTACGTCCACTGCAGTGTGTCCCAGTACGAGGATTGTTCTAGAACCTTAAAGGGCCATTTACACGGTCGAACAGTCTGACAAACTCGGTTTGTCAGGCAAGTGTTTGAAGTGATGTTTGACCGTGTGAATGGGGTATGTGGTCGTCAAACACGTTTGTCGAACGTGTTTGACAACCAAATACCCTATTCACACGGTCAAACATCACTTGAAACACTTGTTTGACAAACCCAAACGTGGACGTTTTGGTACAAAGACTTTTCTTCTTCTTCTTCTTCTTCTTAACCCAGACACCGGATACCGTGGTATTTTGATCGACCACTCATTCAAGACTGACATTTTCAGCAACGCTGTATTGCGAGCCGTCACTCCAATCCTGGTGGGCAAGGTGTGATTCACCATGGTTTCACCATGGTCTTGGATCACGTGTGTGTGTGTGTGTGTGTTGCCGTGCGTGTGTACCTGCATATCTAAGGGCACAGCATTACCCACATATTAGGCCATATATGAGCTCTGCGCTTTCATCCGGGAAGGTAATAGCTGTTTATCACAAATCTAACACGTGATCCAAGACCGTGATGAGTGTTTCATACACATACACACACAGAGAGAGAGGAGGTGGAAGAGAGGAAGCGGGAGAGTGAGTAAGAGAAAGAGAGTGAGAGAAAAAGAGGGAGAAAGAGCGACTGGAAGAGAGAGAGGGGGGGCGGATGGCCTTTGCTCTCTGTTAGCAAGATTCCGCGTTGACCTTTTGGTGAATCACATCGCCCGGCGGCATTGTGGGTAAAGTTGTGTTTTCCGCAGTGCTGGTTCACCAAAGCCCGAAAGGCACCACTGAATCAGGCTCATTTTTTCTCTCCAAGTTTCGACGTATTTGCACGACGAAATTGTTCAAGGAAATGTTCGCCTATGTATATAGTCTTAATATAGAGTTGGCCGTACAGCTTATCTTTTTTCATTGTAAATATAATGCGCGTACGCCTCCTGCTCTTGTAGCCCCTAAGTTTGTACCCGAACATGTTTGATACATGTTTTCAGCATGTTTGATACATGTTTTCTGCATGTTTGATACATGTTCTCAACATGATTGATACATGTTTTCAGCATGTTTGATACATGTTCTCAACATGATTGATACATGTTTTCAACATGTTTGATACATGTTTTCAGCATGTTTGATACATGTATGTAGCTGTAATTGGAGAGATGTGTGTAACCATGTGTCGGAGCTGCTGCAAACATGTCAGCACATTGCTGAGACGTGGGTGGACGTGTGGCTAATCAGGTTGGTCAACAATCTCGACACTAATGCCCCAAACAAATTGGGGCTTTAGTGATTTACATGTTGCCGGCAAATGTTTGACGGCACATGTGTATACATGTGTACATGTTCTCATGTGCAATCGATTCCCTAAATGCATGATTTTTTTCCTCCAAAGATGGTGGCACACTGGGTATTTTTCGCTAGCATGCTACTCGCTCTTGGTACTTGCTCTACTACACAAGGGCTTTGGTAATGACTTTTTTGGCTATCAGATAACGAAAAACTGTGACAAAGCTTCCCTCCAAGTAATCTCCCGGTACTGCAGTAGTAAAAATATACAAGTAAATGTTTTTTTTTTTTTTATCTGAATGCTTTAGTAAGTGTATAGTGAAATTAGAGATTAAAGAAACACAAACAATATACACGTATAATTCTATTTATACTTCATATATAAACCTCTAGAATTGTGACTCGTTTGAACAATCAAGTGAGTAGCAAGTTATCCACTTTTCCCCAGCAGCAAAAGTCAGTAGCATGTTACTCACTTTGGATACCAAAAATCATAGTGAGTAGCAAAACTTGCCTTTGGATATTCCCAGCAAGTTATCCACTTTTCCCCAGCAGCAAAAGTCAGTAGCATGTTACTCACTTTGGATACCAAAAATCATAGTGAGTAGCAAAACTTGCCTTTGGATATTCCCAGCAAGTTATCCACTTTTCCCTAGCAGCAAAACTCAGTAGCATGCTACTCACTCTGGATACGAAAAATTTAAGTGAGTAGCAAAACTTGCCTTTGGATATTCCCAGCAAGTTATCCACTTTTCCCTAGCAGCAAAAGTCAGTAGCATGCCACTCTGGATACGAAAGATCAAAGTGAGTAGCAAAAACGAGTAGCATGCTAGCGAGAAATGTCTCGTGTGCCGCCACCTCATATATCCCCACACTTAGCATCCTTTTCACACTAGCGATCTGAACCGCGCGGAAACTGCGGCGGTACTACATAATCAAGGAAAAACGTGCGGTTGTGTGTGAACACCTCCATTGAATTACATAGTTGAACCGCGGCGGTTGAAACCGCTAGTGTGAGCAGGGCCTTAGATTCCTTTTCAAGGTGTTCCTTGTGTACCCTAAAGTTTTTCTACATCTTTGGCTCTCGACGATCACAGGCCAAGAACGAGATTTGAAGTTTCTGTGGTGTCATGAAAAAGAAAAGAATTATTGTCATGCATTATTCCTACTGTGAGCTGTCGAGATATCAGATGGAAAAGCACAGGTTACTCAATGAAAATCCCCTGTTTAGGGCCAACCTACTTGCCCCATGAAAGTCCCTGTTTAGGGCCAACCTACTTGCCCCCATGTAGCCTAATTCTCTTTTGTCTATCGAGGCGTGGAAGTGGAAATGGCCTCCTCTCCTTCTTCCTTCCTCCGGGCCTGGGGTTCCTGCCAGGGCCGATGCGGGATTGAGGACAATACTCAACTGTGTCAATGCAACTCCATGTGCACGACTTTTGGGGACTGTTGCAGCGACTACAGCAGCGTGTGTCTGTCCTGTAAGGGACGGTGTGCCGAGGGCTTCAACAGAAAACGGCCCTGCCACTGTAACAAGGGCTGTGTCAGCCACAACAATTGCTGCCGGGATTACAACGACGCCTGCCTGTCCTGCAAAGGTCGCTGTGGCGAGGGGTACCAAAGTGCCAAACCGTGCCAGTGTAACAGCAACTGCGCCAACTACGGGAATTGTTGCCACGATTTCAGCTCTGTCTGCGATGGTACTGTAATAAGTTGATGGCTGGGGGGAAATGTGAAACCTTTAGTCACACTAGTTCATGGAGAGGCCTCCACTTGGGATTTTTTTTTTTTTTTTTTTTTTCCATGTCCATATTTTGGTTCATACGTACGTAGGAGTACAACAGTCTTTCAACTTGTTAGCTCAGTGATGCACGCTGTGGCCTTCTAGAAACAAACTAGAGCCATGAAGCGTATAAGAATGGTGAAGGGACTAGGCGTGTTATAGTCATAGAAGCTTTAGTGCTTCAGGGTGGGATGAACGAGATAGTTTTACTTTGTGTCCGAAAGGGGAGGGGGGGAGGTTGGCGCGTATAAGGGATCCACGTTGCGTCGTAATAATAATGACACTAATCGTTGCCTGCAGTTTCACATAACCGAAACCCGCAGCCCTACAGTGATTGGCAACGGTCCTCGAACCCTACCGTAGATGTCTAGAAAGAAACTTTGGACAGTATTGTATAAGTATAGTGCAGTTTCTGTTCTACCGACTTATTGTTGTAAGGGAAGGGAAATCGTCGCCAAATATCAGATCTCCTTGTAGGAACTAGTTGAGGAAATACAGTCGAATCTAATGAAAAATATTCTGGAGCCGGGTCCAAATACCGAGCGTCAGCCGCTCGGGGCACCACCTCCAGCTGAAGGTGAGGGTGTTGACGGATTTGGATGATAGGAGGTAGGGAGATGATTCTTCTTGACGTCCACCTTACAAGTACGCACCGTTGGCCCTAGGTTGCCTCATCGGCGTTATCACATTTGGGCTATTTTTCCTCCAGCATATCAAATTACATTTTACGTATTTTTGTGGAGAAAACAAAATAGTTCGCCATAATGATTTTACGGTGGAATTTTTTCTTCTGGGGCTGGGTGGTACCGCAGATTAATCAAAGGTTGAAGGAGAGATAGCCTAGTGTGATTACCCCTTTAGTGACAGGACATGATAGGATTAGAAGTCAGCGGAACGAACAGGCCGGGCGATCAGATGAACAGGATGTTCTACTTCTACATACGTGAGAGAAATTCGCTAATAGCGAAGGTGATCTTAAGGGGTGCCGAAAGCAGTGGGTTCGAATCCTTCATGCGACTGTCATAAAATTATCAGATTCTACATACGTATGAACCTAGTTATGCCCCCCCCCCTCGTGTCTAGGCTTAGCAAATAGAGGCTTTACGTCAGTGGTTCTTAACCCAGGGTACCTGTCGAAACTTTGAACCCGGGGGGGGGGGGGGTTACGAGACATGATAGCCTCAGTGTAAGGGTATACATTTACCATGAGATAGCAAAGGAAAGTTTGTATCACTAATCCTTTTCATATGTTTGCATTGTATTTGTATTGGATGGGGGTACGAGAAACTTCCCTAGGATATCAAGAGGTACTAAGATCACTGAAAAGGGTTTAGAACCACTGCTTTACGTGGTCGTTAAGTAGTTCTTGTTGTCAGTGGTTTGTGACACTAGAGGAAATCTGTGTACGTGGATCTTGCCACAGAGCCTCCACTTCCTGACGGGTTGTGTGCTACTTGTATCAATGTACTCTCGGCGATGACCGGTCTATAGATATGTGCGTTAATATGTGCTAAACAGTCAGGCTGAGTGGTCGTAGTTTGTCTGTGTTGTTTAGAGTTTGTATGGAACCAAGGGATGTGCAGTGGCTGCAGTGTAGTCTACTTTCAAGTTAATAATTCTGTTTAGTTTGGATTCGGATTATTGTACATACGGTGGAGGATGGTCTAAATCCCAGTCTGACAAATGTGTACACATGTTTATTAATGTTAGTTTGGATTGGGATTATTGTACATGCGGTGAAAGATGGTCAAAATCCCTGTTTGAGAAATGTGTATACATGTTTATTAATGTTAGTATGGTTGGTTGGTGGTGGGAAATGATGTGTATTGTGTTATGATAATGTTATGGAGTCCGAGTCAGTGTGTTGGTGTTTAGTCTGAAATATAGTGTAATAACGGGTTTTGTTTTGGTGGATGCTATGTTTTATGTGCCGCGCATGTTCAGATGTTTATGTAATGCAAAACTCTGATGGCGGGTGTTATGTGCTCATCTAAGGACTGTTGCCAGTGCTTTGTTTTGTTTGATCTGTAAGTTGTGGTGTTGTGTATCAGAGATGGTGCCGCCCATCCTGGAATGGAGCCCTGCATGCACCCTAGGTACTGTTTGTATATTAGTTTGTTGTTGTTTAAGTAGTCTGCACCTAGATGTAAAATGTACAGGTCTCTTGGTACCTCAATTAGTTTAAGTAGCAGCTAGTGTGTATACTAACTAGAGACGACAGTACAGTACCAGAATAATTTAAATGTTTGCACCAAAACGATCTCATGCTACATTAGTGAACATTAAGGTCCTCTGTTGAAGATAGATTCTGATAAGTCCTTAATTAGTAACATTCCAGTCACAAGTATCTGAACCTTGCATGTAAATTAAACTCTCAAGACCTAAAAGTCGTTATATAGTGGGCACATATGAATGTAGATGTTTTTGTAGACAGGGCATAGCAGATGCAGGGCAGTACCAAGTACAGTATACCAAGAACATAGTTCGCGAATATTATGATGGACTTACTCTTTGGTTTCTTCAGGGGGATCTACGAGTGAATCCGTGACCAACACAGAATTGAGGACCATTACAGAAGAGCTCTTCGACCTCGACGTCAACAATGTGTTCCAGCATCTCACACTCAACCACCAAGGGAAAACCTCATCCTCGGCTTCCAATGACGTCGCCTCTGCACCGTAAGTACTTCTGTTATCTAAAGTGATTTTTCATCAGTGACTTGAGATTTGGCGGCACACTAGGCTAGCATGCTATTTGGTATTGCTACTTCGTTTGAGTAGAAACAACTTCGGTTGCAATATTCTAGACTTATGTAAGAACACCTCATCAATTTGTCTAACGTTCGTATAGGTTTAACTAAGTTTGTCATTCAGCTTCTCGCTATATAATGCAAAAGTAAATATGAAAAACAATAGATCGTCACCGAAGTAGTTTCTACTCGAAGTAGCAAAAGCAAGTAGCATGCTAGCGAGATGCCTAGTGTGCCACCACCGTAAGAATTAAGAGGACTCGAACTCGAAGTGCCGGTGGAGGTCTTTTTCGAAGTCTTTGGCAAGTGGAAAGGATTTGGGTAGAGGTTCCTTTTTTTTTTTTTTATTCTTCTGATTGAGTACCTCTTAGAGGTCTCATACCGTCGCCGCGTACTACCTGGTTAGATAGAAAAATGTCGATCAGATATCAAATTATTCATTAGTAGAACACACAAATGAACCAACAACAACGAGCAAAATTTATCAACAAAATTTCAGTAGGAGGGACGGTCAATGGCATGTCTTTGCTCACAGTGTATCGGAAATCATGCCAACAACTGAAAATGGCGCATCATAACCCCGAATGTGCTCGCACATTATCTGTAAGGCCATCGGGTTACCACTTGCGATACGCGAACTACAGTTTAGGAACGACTGCATTCCAGAGCGACCGTTACTTTATCAACGCCTCGACCAACACATTCACTGTAACCACATGTTCATAAACATCTCCCCTTTCATTTAGAACCAAATCAATTACCACAGTTTATTCTTTTGGTGTGTGTTATTTATCCATATTTTTATTCGCATATTTACGTAGTTTTCTTTTTCTTTTTTCGTGACTGTCAGGTTCTTCACAAATGTGGAGCCGGCTGCTCTCCAAGGGCCCACAGTGTCTGCCATGTACAAACTGCTCGACAACTACATACCGTCAGTGACCGTCTCTGAATCTGTTACTTCTTCTGAGATGAAGGAGCAGACTGCCTTCCTCAATGCAGTCATGAACACCGAGGTCATGAAAGAGACGGAGGCGTTCCTGAAGCGGAAAGGTGAGACTGAATGATATACAAGAACTGTGTGTAGGTGCATCGGTATTTATTTTCTCGCCCCGTTGGAAGCTCGCTGACCGAGTGGGTTAGGGAGTCGTTACCAGCGGAAAAGGTCGAGATGGCAGCTCGAACCCTGCCACCGGCGAAGTTGAACATGATTAATTCAATTCCATGCTTCAAAGTCTTCTGTAAGGGACGGGGAGTTTGTGACCTTAAACCAATTATTCATTTATTTATCTATTAACTTGTGTATTAATTTATTGGATCATGTCGAGATTAGGGAACCCAATCACAGCAGGGTTCGCAAGAATATTGGGTTCGTTACTCTTTACTTGAGTATAATCGGGTTCGTTCTTAAACACTTCGATACTTCAGTACACAAATAACATTTCCATAACTGATTAAATTTCAAAGCCTCTGTTGACTAGTTAACCTTTATGAATCCTCACTGGTTTAATAGCTGTTTTCATATACTGGGTTTAATTTCTGTATTCAGATATCCAGGAAGTCTCTAGGTTAGGTATACGGTTGACAGGTTACACTGGTCAACAAAATTTATTAGAATTCCTTTCCCACAAGAAAAAGGTGAACTTGATAGAATTTTTTCTGTTGATTTCAAATATGTTTTCAGAATTTTTCTATCAGGCATAGTTTTTCTGATAGCATATTAAATTTTAAACAATTATAACTAATAAATGAGGCTGATATTTCGATGAAACTTATCTTTAAAATATAGAAATGCATGATTTTCGAATGTATTTTGCTTCTGGAAGATTACTTTTTAGTGTCCAATAGTAATCAACCAACATTGAAGGACTCCACTTCCCTTGATAACGGGTTTCCATGTTCAGAATGTCCTGGTGAAACCTTTCACCATGCTCGTCACTGACGGCGCCAAGATTTGTAGAGAAAAAGTCCAAACGAATGTCTAGGAAGTGGGTTTTTAGGCTCATATTGCATCCCAAAGCCTTGTAGGATGTCAGTAGCTCTTTTACGATTTTAGAATAGTTATTTGCTTTGTGATTCTCCAAAAACTCTACGCAAACTTTCTTAAATGCAGCTTTATCAATATCATTTAGCTCTTCATCAAAATTCTGGTCTCTCATCAGCTCCCTAATCTGTGGTCCAACAAAAATACCTTCTTTGATTTTTGCCTCACTTACTCAAGGAAACTTATTTCACAAATATGTGAAATTATGTAAAATAAGAACACATCAATCCTGGGGTTTTCAGTTAAGAAGGGCCCTTTTAGGAGTCTGTAAAGGGTTCTATTTACACTTTTGAGAACGATTTTCCCCAGCAATACTGCTCAAGAAGGGTCTGGAAGGTTTGCAAGGAACCAAAACCCTTCACATTTACTCTATGGAGAACAATGCATGGTTTATCCTCCTTTCTTCTTGATTCACTTAGTGAAATTACCCAACTTATGAATGATATATTTCAGGGATTTTCAGTTTAAGAAGGGTCTTTTTTTTGGGGGGGGGGGGGAAGCCAAAAAGAATTCCATTTACACTTTTGAGAAAGCTGAAATTTGTTCTGGTAGATGCCATAATCAAGTTTGTATAAAATATAACTCTTATGAAATGTTTTCCACTGCCATTACTGCTTAAGAATAGACATAATTCATTTCCGCCATATAGCAGTGTGCAAGTTCACTAGAAATTCCACGGTCTCTTAGGTCTCCAACTTTTCATTCAAGGACGCCATGTGAAAAGGGGTGTTGAAAAGGAGAAAATAAATTTACTTGGACACAAAAAGATTATTTCGATTAGTGGATACATGCTTGTCACTGACGAACGTTATGTCCACTCTTGTTTTATACTCAAATCTTGAAGAATAGGCCTATATTAAGCTTGTATGTCAGTGTCAAGTGTCTGGACTTACTTGACTTCTACCTCAACACTGTAACTATTATTATGATACTGCCAAAGATCAGCCGTACCTGGCTGTGTAATCAACTCTGCTGAAATGACAGTGATTTTTATTTATCAAGCGAGCAGTCAGGAAGGCTTTCAAATGCTTGTTTGGACGTTTGAAATCAATGGACAATTTTTTTTTTTTTTTTTTTAAGGAAAATTTAGGTAACACCGTGTTTGCTTCAGCATCATTGTATTGAGATTGAGATACCCTCACTAGCTATGTCCAAGATAAACTTGATGGCTTGATTTTACCAAGGTTCTGAAGACGTGTGAAGCATCCCAAGATAATGCATTTACCAAATAAATTTCTGCTAAACCTGAGTATATAAGAAACCCCTTGGATAGCCACTGTCCATTCTGCCAGAAGTGTAAACACCACCTGGCTTTTCCAGTGTATTCATTGTCATCATCACTCTCTTAGGTCACGTCACTGTCATTAGAGTCTGAGTCAGATTCAAGGCTGTTTCGAGTCTTGGCGATATCATCATCACTGTCAGGAAGGTCAGCAGGTTCCAGCACGGCTGTGTCTATTTGAGGACCTGTGAACCAAATAATGCCATAAGAATTATTCACAATTTCTCATCCCTTGTGTGGTTCTTTCGAGACTTCTTCCTCACACGCTAAATGCCAAGTCCTGACGACAAAGTTGCAACGGTGGATCTTCTGCATAACCACATTCTTGCATGGGGGTAGGCTGCTGGCAAAATTGTAATCAAACTCCACTGGGCTTCCTGACTGTAAGGGTCAGAGGAAGTACGTGTGATTCAAGAATGGTAGACGCAACCGGAGGGATATTAGAAGTAAAAAATTATCATCGTTCCTTTTTGGATGAAGATTAGTTTCCAGTCTTCAAATGTGGGGGATGGTTTTAGTCACATGGATAGCATTAAAATGCCTAAAATGCCAATCACATTAAACTTTGTCTGTGAATGGTGATTTAGTTGTTGTTGTTCCCTGGACTGTCTGTCCAAGCTCCCCTATCAGGAGGTTAGGACGATGCATCTTACAGAGGACTTTGTAGCATGGAATTTAATGAACCATACCCTTGGTCCAACTTGCTGGAGGCAAGGATCGAATTGCCATCCCCACGACCTCCGTCACAAGTAGCGTCGCTCTAAGCCACTCGGCCAGCGAAAACCCAGGTGTTTTAGTGAGAATGAATAATCCACAAGGCTAAATTTAAAAAAAGGAGACTGCAAGAGACCACAAGGCCTAAACTAGGCAGTTCCATGTCAATTATCACTTATTACACCCATCCATAAAATTATCTATCCTTTTACTACAGCCAATAGTTTCAACGCTCACAATATGGTTACCAAGTCTATTCCATTCATCAACTACTCAATTAGTAAACCAAATCTTGCCTATTTCCTTCTTAAATCTAAATTTGTCAAAAATTTAAATCCCTTACTAAGAGTCCTGCCCTGCTATCGTAGTATGATGACTTTGTCTAACTATGAGTAAATAAGAATATTATTGTCCCAGTTTGGTCTCATGCCCACGCCATCTTATCTCACTCCAGATTATGTCTTTTCTTTCCAGGACTTGTGAACGATCTCAGAGTAAAGCTTGATGAGATATGGTTTACAATGTACAACCGTGGCCGCAGGTCTGGCGGTACCTCCTCTGGGTTTGAACACAGTTTTGTAGGAGAACTCAAAAATGGCAAAGTGTCCGGGTTTCATAATTGGGTCTCCTTTTACAAAGAAGAAACTGAAAGAGATCTTGATTACAAGGGATTCATCAATAAGGTGTCCCTTAGTAGCAATGTAAGTATTGTTATCTTAGTGATTTATTGTGTAATGATTGATCACTACATGGTAGGCATATATACTACGTTTTCTGGAATACGTTATACTATTTTCGATCCATTGTTGCCTTAGTTTCAAAAGGTGGAAACCTCTTGGTCCCATAGTGCCTGCCAACAGCCCTGGGAACTATCTACAAATCTCCCAAAGAAGAAACTTTAGACCAGTGGTTCTCAATACGTTTCCTCATGTACCCCATATTTATGAATTTCTGTTTCCTAGCTTGCTGGAGACTGCTTTATCACTAAATTAAATTGTTGCGCATCCACTAACTACAATTAGTTTCCGACTTGTAGCCCCCCTTGTGAAGCTCTGTAGGCCCTGAAGGGGTCACGGCTCCCAGGTTGAGAACCCCTGCTTTAGAATGTTGTGTGTGTTGTATCAGTATGGTGTTCTTTGTATGTCACCGATTATAAGTTGTAGGGGGAGATCACTTGTCGGTTGCCAGTTCTCCACGTGTGAAAAAGACTAAGAAATATAGTTGAAGTTGATGGAGATGTATCTTGGCCCCAGTCCGAAGACATTCATTCTCTCAAGGCTGCATCTTCTGGTGAAGCTGGTAAAGGAGTTGGCGGTTTTAGAAAATGGTTTACTTTGCTGTCCATCTTGCGGAACTACAACACTCAGGCACCCGTCATTGTCCCTTGAACATTTGAACATAAGAATGGAGGAGACCATAAGGCCTACACTAGGCAGTTCCATGTCCGTTACCACCCATTAAGTTATCTAACCTTCTTTTAAAACAACCGATAGTTTCAGCACTCACTACATGGGTACTAAGTCCATTTCAATCGTTAATCACTCTATTAGTAAAATTCTTGCCTATTTCCTTCTTAAATCTAAATTTGTCCAATTTAGATCCATTACTGCGAGTTCTGTCCAGCTGCCATGTACTGTTTTAAGCATATGAAGTTGGTTTGTCAATCTAGAATTTCGTTTTTTATGCCGTTATGCCTCGTTTTCCATTTTTGCATTTATGTTAGCACATTTTACTGATATTGCTCCATTATTGAATTACATACATACATATACCAAGGCTTTTTCCCCCTTACAAGGGAGGTAGCCAAAAAGGGAAAGGCATAAAATCATTTCAACCCACTCCATCCCCGATCACACTCCACACCCCTCCACCCTCCCTCTTATCTGAGCACATGTATATATACATGTATATATATACATACACACATACATATATGTACATATTTACATGTATATACATATATATATGTACATACATACACATGCGTATGTATATACATACATACATACATATACCAAGGCTTTTTTCCCCCTTACCAGGGGGGTAGCCAAAAAGGACAAGGCACAAAAACATTCCCACCCATTTCATCCCCGAAAACACTCCACACCCCTCCACCCTCCCTCCCATCTTAGCACCTCCTAGATGACAGATGCTAGATTTAACAGAATATAACACATTTACTCATAGTATTCACGTACTTGTTTCACATTATGCTATTATATTATAAAATCCTTACAACATACTTATATTGTAGAGGATATGAAAGTGAGAGGAACCAGTGAAGGGATAATTACATGTGGTTGTTATTGTTGTCGTTCTCTAGACCAAGGGTCACCAAATTCTTTTCATTCCGAAACTGAACACATTGTTCTGCATAATATTCGTAAGAAACTACTTCACAGTCTAGTCTTTTCTAAAATAACAAATTTTTCCCGTTATTTGCTAGAATAAATCTAAAATAATTATTCCTGTACTAAGCGAACCTAAAGTAGATATGTCAGGTATAATCTTCTATATTCTGCAATATGATAGTAAGGATTATGTAATCTGTCGTATCTCACAGGAACCTAGAAAATAGAAAAAAATGACATGTACAGTATGGTGGCAGGCTGGATGACCTGACCTCGCAGGCTGTGGTGACCTCTGCCTGAGACTGACTGGCCGAGCAGTTCTGTCTCCCTGCATAACGTTCCGTTCTTCTGCATAACGGACTTCAGAGAGATTCATCTCCCTGCCGCTAGTCCTCAGAACCTACTAACACTCTCTTCTCTATCTGAGGGTGGAACCCTGGAAGGCTGACACTCGATCTCCGGACTGAGCCCAAAATATTTGTATCAGTTGTACTTATTCCACCCTCCTATTCACATAAAGCTGACGGCTAGTGGCTTATCTCTTCTTAAGCGGGCCCTAAATGATCAATATTATCGCGCAATATACCGTATTGCACAATATTGACGGTATCGAGATGATACTGAAGAATGACAATACAGTGGGCGCAAAGGAAAAGTTAACCTTTTTCACCGCCATGGAAATGTAAACTCGAAATTTGCTGTTAATTCTTACGGCGTGTTCCCGCCATATAGATAGTGGGAGGAGCTTGTTATGACGCATATCCCCCCACCCCGGATCCCTCAACTTCCCACCAAACTTAGCTCTATTGTGCTCTCAGAGCATATCTGTGTTACGCTGCTCCACAGATCACAACTTTTTCGTCTTTCTGCTGAATTTGACGCCCTATCAGACACCACCATACCATCACAATGGGACGTAACAAGCTGACAATGGATGAGAAGGTCCGTGGCCTCACCCTAAAAGGAGCAGGGAGGGCCAGTAAAGCGTGTAGCTGACGATCTGAACGTGAGCTATGTGTCACTCTTCAAGCTCAAAAAGGCAGCCGCCACCGCACTGCCTCGCAAACCTGGCTCTGGGGGGAAAAAGATGTTTTTTCTTCAATTCAGCCGCTGTTATTGAAGGGTCCTATTGCACCTCACGTACCAAAACCTTGTCAGTCCGAGCAGTTGTCTTCTTCTTGCCCCTAGAACCAGGTTTGCGAGGCGACGCGGTGCCGGGAGAGATGGCGGTTGGTTATTTGAGCTTGAAGAGTGACTCGCGTTAAGATCGGCAGCCACACGCTTTACTGCTCCATTAGGGTGAGGGTATGGGTTCTTCTCCATTGTCACCTTGCTACGCTCCATTGTGATGGTATGGTGGTGTCTGACAGGGCGTCAAATTCAGAAGAAAGATGAAAAAGTTGTGGTCTGTGGAGCAGCTTGACACACATACGTCCTGCCCGAACTCTGAGACCACACTGGCGGGAAGCAGCGTTGCCTGAATTCCACACGTTTTCTTTGATCGAAAACTGATCAGTGACTAAGCTATTCCATGTTTGTGATTGACGGAATTTCTATCGGCATAACGGACACGCACAACAATGTGGAATAGGAGTGTTGCCACCAACAGATTTCTCTAAACATTAGATGAGAAAGAAAACGCATAAATAATACTATTTAAGTATATACCATTATAAACCGATGAACATTAGAATACCGCTAATTCTTTCCCTAATAAGGTAAATGATAATAACGTAACATAATTATTTTACTGAACAAAACTCACTTAGTATTTCCTCCTTTTAAAGGGTCTTAAGAGTTGTCTGACCTATCACTGTCATAGTCACCGTCGTATTCAAATTGTGGCACTTGTGATTGTGAAGAGGGATCCGAGTCTGAGGAGGTGGTATGTATATGGATTCTCTACGGTATTTTCTTGATCAGTATCACTATCACTGAGGAAATCTCTGTCAGGGTTTTCCCCAGTACTACTGACATAGTCTTCGTTAAGATCTTCTACTCTATGGATCGGAAACTCGTCATTTGGCTCATAAAAACGTAGCACACTTTGGTCGTCGCTACTAGTATTTTCTGGGTCATTCTCTTGGTTTTCTGTATTTAGGGAATCCTCTGTATGGAAAAGCTCTTCAGTAGGTCCATCATTGTTTATCTCATTTTGGTCGTCATTACTAGTATTTTCTGATTCATTCTGCTGATTTTCTGTATTTAGGTTATCCTCTGTATGGAAAAGCTCTTCACTTGGTCCATCATTATTTACCTCATTTTCACATACCTTAAGTAGCGACACCTGTAGAAGAAGCAATGTGTTACTCTCTCCGTTTCAGCTGAATAACTGGACCTCACAAACCACCTTGACCATGTTATCTTCCTCTGCTAAGCACCCTTCTCTTGTATCATTGCAATTTTGCGACTGTTAGTGTATAGATATAGGTATTTAATGGAAAATTTGGTTATCAGCAATCCATTTTACGTATAACTTTAACTAAAGATAACTTTGCACACAATAAGCTAAAGGCCCCAAAGCAGATATAGAAAATGTGGAAATATTTTTCCACACTGTGTAGAAATCCGTCCACGTTATCCACGCCAGTTGCCAACACTCGCTAGATTCCCTCACCATGAGCGATATTTCCACGAAACGGCAACGCTGAGTTGAAGGAGGCGTCATCCCAAGCTCCTCCCACTACCTATATGGCGGGAACACGGTGTAAAAGTTAACAGCGTATTTCGAGTTAACATTTCCATTGCGGTGAAAGGGTTTAACTTTTCCTTTGCTCCCACTGTATATATTGTCAAAATATACTATCAATATTTTGTCATTCTACAATATAATTCCTACATCGTCAATGATATTGTACAATACGGAATATTGCGCAATAAGGCCCGCTGTACTACTAGAACCGTAAGCCAGTGACAGAAACCGTCGTCCCTCACTAATACAATATAGACAACAGTTCAGAGTTTTTGGGGACTGTTGCCGGCTACTGTGGGGCTGTGGGTTTCCAACCAATAAAATTCGAGGCAGCAATTATGATGAAAATGATAATACGTGATTTTTCGTAGGTCGCTCGAACACATATTTCGGAATGACAGTTCTCGCCTCTGGCAATGAATTGGATACTTCCGAACGCGTGTCCCGTTCGACAAGCCAGTTATTACCAATTATTACTTATGTGTGATTCACCATTGTCTTGGATCACATGTTGGACTCGTGATCGACAGTTACCCTCCCGGAAGAGAGCTCAGTTCATATATGACCGATCTATGGGTAATGCTGTGACCTTACACGCACACACACACTCAACTCCCTGCCCATGAGAGTTGGAGTAACAACTCGCAGCATAGCGATACTGAAATCATTTCAGCCCTGGGCGGGATTCGAACTCTACCACTGCGCCGTCGAGTCTGTGTGTGTGTGTGTGTGTGAGAGAGAGAATTGCACTTGATGTATGAAATTATATTGCCTATACATTTCAGACTGGAAGAGTGAATTGCACTTAACGTATGAAAATATATTGCTTATGCATTTCAGACTGGAAGAGTGAATTGCACTTAACGTATGAAATTATATTGCCTATGCATTTCAGACTGGAAGAGTGAATTGCACTTAATGTATGAAATTATATTGCCTATACATTTCAGACTGGAAGAGTGAATTGCACTTAATGTATGAAATTATATTGCCTATACATTTCAGACTGGAAGAGTGAATTGCACTTAACGTATGAAATTATATTGCCTATGCATTTCAGACTGGAAGAGTGAATTGCACTTAACGTATGAAATTATATTGCCTATGCATTTCAGACTGGAAGAGTGAATTGCACTTAATGTATGAAACTATATTGCCTATACATTTCAGACTGGAAGAGTGAATTGCACTTAACGTATGAAATTGTATTGCCTATGCATTTCAGACTGGAAGAGTGAATTGCACTTAATGTATGAAATTATATTGCCTATACATTTCAGACTGGAAGAGTGAATTGCACTTAATGTATGAAATTATATTGCCTATGCATTTCAGACTGGAAGAGTGAATTGCACTTAATGTATGAAATTATATTGCCTATACATTTCAGACTGGAAGAGTGAATTGCACTTAACGTATGAAATTATATTGCCTATGCATTTCAGACTGGAAGAGTGAATTGCACTTAATGTATGAAATTATATTGCCTATACATTTCAGACTGGAAGAGTGAATTGCACTTAACGTATGAAATTATATTGCCTATGCATTTCAGACTGGAAGAGTGAATTGCACTTAATGTATGAAATTATATTGCCTATGCATTTCAGACTGGAAGAGTGAATTGCACTTAATGTATGAAACTATATTGCCTATACATTTCAGACTGGAAGAGTGAATTGCACTTAACGTATGAAATTGTATTGCCTATGCATTTCAGACTGGAAGAGTGAATTGCACTTAATGTATGAAATTATATTGCCTATACATTTCAGACTGGAAGAGTGAATTGCACTTAATGTATGAAATTATATTGCCTATGCATTTCAGACTGGAAGAGTGAATTGCACTTAATGTATGAAATTATATTGCCTATGCATTTCAGACTGGAAACCGACGAAAAGCTGAGATTCTACTGACCCGCTTCACTTGGGAACAGGAGAAGAAGCCCATAGGTTCTGTCTTCATCGGCACTTCGCCCGAACTCGAGTTGGCCGTCTACACCATCTGTTTCTACGCACGCCCAGACAAGAGGTGCACAGTTCAGATGGGAGGGAAACGGTTCAACATACAGACTTGGACCTACAAGTCTGGCGGGAAGCTCCTCGTCGGGAGTGCATATCCTGACATCCCCTCGAATTATGGAAGAAGTAGGAACAATCGCCGCGGCTAGTTCCTCTTGCTGCTGAGCATTGTCTTCGGGCAAGCATCCCGTTTTATTTTTTCTTGTGAAGAATAAAATTATGGGTTTTTCGTAACGCTTGCTTACCTTTGAGAAATGAATGTCTCTGTTCAGGTGACGCCTTTATAGAGGACCCACCTATCTGAGAATGACATGTGATATGATCAACCTTTCAAAATGAAGATCATCTGAAGACTGAGCCTTGATTTGTACGATGTTTCGTTTGCTACAGTCTTATCAAGGCTTGATAAACCTGTAACAAGCAAAACATACGTATTAATAAAAGGGTTCCGTTCTCACATGGTCTTAAACGGCAACTGCCAATTTTATACAAATTGTTACATGATCAACCTATTGACATGCTCACCCCTACGTACCGGAAAGCCGAGTATCAGTAGTCTTAGTTCACAGGGCCTACAGTAAGAATCCCTGATGTTTGGAGCGAGTGCATAGGATCTTGCCTCGAGGTATTTGCCGAAGATAAAAATATATAGTGGTTTTTTTTTTTTTTTTTTTTTTTTTTTTTTTTTTCTTCTTCTTCATACTGAGGATTCAGGCTTGTCTACTTCTAACCACATCTTCTACTGGAGTTCCAGGTAGATCACAGGTATATCCGCGTCGTGCGTGAGTGACACGACCTCAAAATCCTGGGTGGATCCAAAAATAGGTGTGGTTATTAAGACTTTCGTATGTTGTCACTACATATGTTTTCATCCAGTAAGGGTTACTTGATGCCTGTCAGTGGATGGCGTCTTACGCACACAACACATATATACATACATATACCAAAGGTTTTTCCCCCTTACACGGGGGTAGCCTAACACATACAAAGCCAATTTAACACTGTAGCAGAAGAGAATTACCTCTAAAGAAATGGGAGCTGTCCACATTAGTGTGACAGGTTGCAGCAAATTAACATTTTCTCTTTTTATCATTAATTCTGGAGAGTTTATTTTTAATTGTTGGATATTTTCCAAATCCAGTTTTTCATGACTTACCTAAGAACCAATAACAGATTCCTGCAAGTGGTGGTTTTGCAAGGTGGACGTCGGCGAGGAACCGCTCCCCGCCATCTATGTCCAAAATCCTCCAAAACACACCTCCGTCTGGAGCCACAACCCCGAGAGGCTGTCATTCGGTCTCCAGAACAGGACCTAAACAGTTCTGCCAACTTTGACTGTACCCATAAACACAAGTAATAATTTGGTGACTCTATTATTATAGTTTCTAATGACTTAATTATTGGCAACATAATGAAATTTTAATTGATTGTAACTGCTGACTTGCAGTGCAACCTCAAAAAAGGACACGTGTCAATTAGAATGTTGCATTACTTGTTATACAAAATACAATTGGCATTACATAGAGTATTGGTATATACACTAACATATATTTATACATTGTTACTGGTACCATATAACAATTCCTAAATACATATTTGCATAATAGTTTGTACAAGCAATAATATACGTGCTATTCATAATTAATGAAAACGGCTTAAGGCGTAACGTCGCTACAGATGTTATCACACTGGGCAATTTCTCCCCCGACTGTTGGAGGTTCTCAGAATGGAATCTGATTAATGGAGGAAAATAAATGTTCTCCAGCATATCAAATATTATATATTTTTGTTAAGACAAACTAGTTTGTCATAGTGATTTTACGGCGGGTAAGTTTATGGAGGTCGGTGGTACCGCCAACTGGTCGGAGGAAAAATAGCCCAGTGTGATAACCCCTTAATACACGTCAACGTGTCTTGCCCGTGATGTCTATGGGAGGCCATGAGGACCGTTACAAACGCTGCGGGGTTGTGGGTATCCTGGCAGTTGACTGAGGCAACAACTATTATTCAATTTGACCAGAATAATTGTTTCAGTGATTGGAATTGCTTTTGTTCTCCAATAAATATAAAAGTAAACATGCTGTAATTATCCTATATTAAACACTCACTATACTTGGAAACTATCGAAACCCACGGGGGGGGGGGGGGCTGGCAGTTAAAAGTGACTGTGACAGCTGAGGCGCTGAGGACGTAAAGGTCGCTCTGAAACTTGTAGTCGTTCCTAAACTGTGGCACACGTGCCACAGGTGGCACCCAACAAGGTAAAACTAATACTATAAGGTAAATTAGCGGGGGGGGGGAGCCAGAAAACCTCTCCACTGCGCAGGTAGATGATGACGTCAACGGAAATATCGAGACCAGGGTTTCACGGGTCGAGAGCTGTCAGCCACTCACACACCAGTGTGTGGAGCTAAGCTCCATCTTCTGATTAAAGGGGTAGCTAAGGCAGACAAGTAACATATAAAAATGCCAACAGTTTGCATAATGCAGAAGTACATTGCCGTTAGACTGAAAGGTGATAAAAATATACATTTCTTTTCACTACCCAAAGATAAAGAACTTAGAAAGAAATGGATTGAATTATGTGGCACACACAACACTCGGTCATCTGGATATGTATGCAGTCGTCATTTTGAAAGTAACTATTTATTAGCAACATTTCCTGAAATTTTCATTCAATTGCAAATAGACTAAAGAATCCGGTTAAAACATAACTGAGCTTGGTGGAGATAAAGGTCTATATATAAAATCCACGCTTGAGGAGATATGGAAACCCACGCAAATCCAAAATGTTATATAATAAAAACCATATGATGTTTTTATGTGTCATTACTACTGGGTTTATATTCAGCTAGTTGATGTGTATCAACAGTATAATATCTTCCTCATCTACCTGATCAACATATAAATTCACATGTCATCCCATCTAATAACTCGTCATATTAATATAATCCACCTAATGTGAAAGCATGGAAGCATTTTTATAACTTGTCTGGCGGTCATATCTCAGATACTGATAATTTGAGGATAAGAAAGTGATACTGAGTAATTTCAGTATTATGTGAACATCATAGTGTAGTTTTAAAGTCTACCATACATACAGATGGTTTTCTTTAAATTTTACATTTTCTTTCACCTCTCACTCACCTCCTCCCTCTGGATTTTCTATGACGTCACGGTGGAGGTGCGCGGAGGTGGGGGGAGGCTCAACGTACGTTATAGTATTCGTTTTACCTTGGTACCCATTTTCAGTAGTTGGCGCCCGGGCGGGATTTCCGATGCACTGTGAGCAAAGCCATGCCACGCAGCGACCAACGGTGAAGGAAAATGCGCGTCCCTCACATTGAAATTTAGTTAATGAATTTTGCCCTTTGTTGTTGGTTATTTTGTGTTTCACTTATGAATAGATTTATATCTGATCGACATGTGCTTTTTTGTCCTGGAACCAGGTGATAAGTGTCGATGGTACGAAAATCCCAGGTGGCTCTCGATCAGAAGAAAATGGGAACTTTGCCTTAATGCCTTCCCACCTACCAAAGACTTCCAAAAAATGGAACTTCAAGACCAACGCCGGCATTTCGAAATGGAGTCCCCCTAACTCTTTTCTCTCTGGAGTGACCCTCTGTGGACGTTTCCTTTTTGCACTTTTCTGGCTTCCAGATACTCAAGCATGTAAATCCCGAGTCGCCAAATAACGGTTAGCGGAGTTTGATCACCCGTCCCTCCGCCGCACTGTACACGTCATTTTTTTTCTCCTAAATATTTTTGGTCAATAAACATATTTGTTATCTTCATTATTTTTGTCTTCATTTTCGTGTTTGTCTTTATTTTCGCGTATTTTTATTTTGTGTAATATTAAATACATATGTTGATTGGTTTTATTTTTAGTGTATTCACTGTATTGTATTGAACAAAATGGCGTTGCAGCCAGTGCTAGTCATTCTCATTTATCTGGCCCGCTCTGGGAAAAAACATATATATATATATATATATATATATATATATATATATATATATATATACATATATATATATATATATTTATATATAGATATATATATAGATATATATACATATATGAACCCTTATGTAGAATAAAGAAAAACGAAACGACGCCGATTAAAAAGAAAAAAAAAATCGATGACATGACTGAGAGAAGTACATACGGCTGAAGAGCAGCCTCACTGGTGGCAGGGGATGATATTTCCCCTGGTAGTCGAGTTCGAGATACTGGAACACATTATTGACGTCGAGGTCGAAGAGCAATGTAGTAATGTTCGCCAGTTCTTCGTCGGTCACGTGATCTTCCGTACAACCCCCTGAAGAAACCAGAGTGTGGGTACATCATAATATTTTCGAACCATTTCCTTGGTATACTACACATGGTACAGCCCTGCATCTGCTATGCCTTGTCTATAAAAAAAATATATATATTCAAACGTGTCCACTTAATAAACTTGAAAGATTGATTTGCATGCAAGGTTCAGATACTTGTGACCCTGTGAAATGTTACTAATTAAGGACTTAACAGAATCTATCTTCAGCAGAGGATCTTACGTTCACTGACGTAGCATCAGATCGTTTTGGTGCGAATATTTAAACGTGTCGTCTCTCACCCGTGACACTATTCCATCGTCTCTATTTAGTATACACGCTAGCTGCTACTTAAACTAATCAAAGTACCAAAAGACCTGCACATTTTACAGCCAGGTGCAGACTACCAAGACAACGCCAACAAATTGATATACAAAGAGTACATAGGATACATGTAGGTCTTCAGTCCGGGATGGACACTGACCGAGTCATTTGTTTTTGGTGCCGCAACATCATGGT
>NC_134804.1:49653777-49663777 GCF_046742065.1 Oratosquilla oratoria
TCATCACAAATTTCACATAGAAATGACATCACATACTAAAGCAATATCACTCACCGACTTGTGCGTCTCCCATAGGTCCCTACGTCCGTTGACTTATGACATTACAATGGTGAAATGGTGAATTGCGACATTATACGTAACTCATCCCTCCCTCTAACAGTGTATAACCCACATATTGGGTGACTCTTCGACCAATGCCAGTTAGAGAGAAGACGACCTTGACATCGTTACCCACAAACACCATCTACCCTCTTACCACCCCCGCACTCGACCAAGTCGATGCCGGTGACGGGGGGGAAATGGTACAACTGATCGTACCGTGACACTCATTGACGGACGTACAATGCACAAATCATCTTTTCCACTCCTGATTTTTATACAACAAAGGCAGTAATACAATTTTACGTCTATGGACGTAACAATCATCATGATCATCATGATCGTCACCATGATCATCATGATCTACGTGATGATGACGAATGATTGATATGATTACAAAGGTTTATAACGGAGGAACATGTCGACAGGAGTCTGAGTCAGTGTGTTGGGTTTTAGTGTGAAACATAGTGCAATATCGGGTTTTGTTCGGCGGATGCTATGTTTTATGTGCCGCGCGTGTTCAGATGTTCATATGAAGGCAAAACTCTGATTACGGGTCTCATGTGCTCATCCAAGGATTGTTCCCAGTGCTTTGTTTTGTGTGATCTGGAATTTATTGTGTTGTGTGTCTGAGATGGTGCTCCCCATCTTGGAGCCCCATTTCCCTTTTGCACCTACACGTTTTAGGTGTTTTTTGATTATCTTTACTACACCCAATTCTATTAGTAATCTAACTGTTTCAACCTACCGTCTTTGCTGCTCACATTTTGCAGCGGCGCCATATGACCATGATGTTGCGGCACCAAAAACAAATGACTCGGTCGGTGTCCATCCCGGACTGTATCCTATGTATTCTTTGTATATCAATTTGTTGGTGTTGTCTTGGTAGTCTGCGCCTGGCTGTAAAATGTGCAGGTCTTTTGGTACTTTGATTAGTTTAAGTAGCATTAGTTTAAGTATATTAACTAGAGAACGATGGAACAGTGAGAGACGACACGTTTAGATATTCACACCAAAACGATCTGATGCTACATCAGTAAACGTAAGATCCTCTGCTGAAGATAGATTCTGTTAAGCCCTTAATTAGTAACATGCTACAGGGTCACAAGTATCTGAACCTTGCATGCATATTAAACTTTCAAGTTTATTAAGTGGACACGTTTGAATATATATATATTTTTATAGACAAGGCATAGCAGATGCAGGGCTGTACCATGTGCAGTATACCAAGGAAATGGTTCGAGAATATTATGATGGACTCACACTCTGGTTTCTTCAGGGATTTGTCCGGGAGGACACATGACCGACGAAAAACTGAAGGAGATTAGTAACGTGCTCTTCAACCTCGATGTCAATAATGTGTTCCAGGACATCGAACTCGACTACCAAGGGAACAAGTAAGTGCTTCTCTTGGTCATGTTATCGATCTCTTTATCAGCGTTACGTTTTTCTTTATTCTACATAAGGGTTCATATATATAAAAAAAATTCCCACAGCGGCTCAGATAACAGAGAATGGCTAGCACGGGCTGCTTCGCCATTTTGTTTATTACAATACAGTGAATACACTAAAAATAAAAGCAATCAACATGTGTATTTAATAATACACAAAATACAAAATATGCAAAAGACAAACACGAAAATGAAGACAAAAATAATGAAGATAACAAATATGTTTATTTACCAAAAATATTTAGGGAAAAAAATAACGTGTACAGTGCGGTGGAGGGCCGGATGATCAAACTTCGCGAGCTGTAGTTTGGTGACCCCTGATCTGCATGTTTGAGCATCTGGAAGCCAGAAAAGTACAAAAAGGAAACGTCCACAGAGAGTCACTCGAAAGAAAAAAGAATTAAGGGGACTTCATTTCGAAATGCCGGTGTTGGTCTTGAAGTTCCATTTTTGGAAGTCTTTGGTAGGTGGGAAGGCATTAGGGCAGTGGTTCCCTTTTTCTTCTGATCGAGAGCCTCCTGGGGGTCTCGTACCATCGACGCTTATCACCTGGTTCCAGGACATAAAAACTCATGTCGATCAGATATAAATCTATTCATAACTGAAACAAAAATGAACCAACAACAAAGAACAAAATTCATTAACTAAATTTCAATATGAGGGACGCGCATTTTTCTTCGCCGTTGGTCGATGCGTGGCATGACTGCTCACAGTGCATCGGAAATCCCGCCCGGGCGCCAACGACTGAAAATCGCACATCATAACTCCGAAAGTGCTCGCGCACCATCTGTAAGACCCTCGGGTACCACCTGCGGTACGCGTGCCGCAGTTTAGGAACGGATACAAGAGTTTCAGAGCGACCGTTTCGTCCTCAGCGCCTCGGCTATCACGGTCACTTTTAACCGCCACTACAGTCTAATCGCCACTACAGTCTAACCGCCACTACAGTCCGATTACAACCGCCAGCCTCCTCCCACGTTCCATTTAGAACTTAATCAGTCACTACCGTTTATTCTTTTGGTGTGCTATTCATTTGTTATTTGTGTAATTATGTCGTTTATCTTCTGTGTTTGTCAGGTTGTTCAAAGAGGTGAAACAGACTGCTCTAGAGAAACCCACATTTGTTTCCTTGGTCCTACTCCTCGACGCGTACAAGACAGGGAACCAACCTAACTTGAAGAATAGGCAGATTGCCTTCCTCAATGCAGTCATGCAAACCACAATCATGGATCGGACGAAAACATTCCTGGAGAATAATAGTGAGTGAGAATGAGTGAGCGACTCGTAGGTGTATCGGAACGCTGGAATCAAGATTATCAATTGTTTATTTATCAATTCATATATTGATTAGTTTTTCATAATAAAACTTTGGAAGTCCTGTGTTCTGTAAAAGATACATCAATTTTTCTGTATCAGCTTTCAACTAAAAAACCTATGAAATGTCGGCCGACACACATACAGTGTTAACTGTACGGAAATGGTCAATATTACAATGCCCATCCATAGCTGCTTTGCTAACAATTACGAATGAATTGTTAATGTTCATGTTTACCCATTATCTTTCTTTACTTTTTTTCTATTCACTAATGTATTCATCTCATTTATTCGTGGTTAATTTTTTTGTACATTTATTTTTATGTCCTTTACACTGAGGTACTGACTGCTGTTATACAGGGCTGATTGCGCACTTCCATGCGCCAGTGATTTACGGACTATTTTGGAACGCCCCAAACAGTCCGAAAGCAAACCTCAAGTTTACGGTACAATAAAATTTCTACCTACATGGAAATTGTATATATATGTATATATATGTATATATATATATATATATATATATATATATATATATATATATATATGTGTATATATATATATCTTTTTCAATCACTAATCACTTTTAAGTCCATGCCATCGCAATCGAGACTGAGAATCGCTCGAAGGAGGCATCCATTGGAAATTGAAACGTGGACTAGTCGAGGATTCGAACACAGCTAACCCGTAACAAAGTAGTTACAGTGACGTAAACCAATACGCTATCAAGAGAGATATAAATCGAGTACGACTTTCTTATATTTGTATGCTCGAATTACATACACCTACACGAAATATCGCGTTCAACCCACCTCCGCCATGATATAGTATTGGATAGTATGTGCACGTGGGAAAGTTTATACATACACACTGAATGGTTCCAAGTGATCAATTGATATCTTTTTCAACCACAAATCACTTTTAATTCCATGCCATCGCAATCGAGACTGAGAATCGCTCGAAGGAGGCATCCGTTGGAAATTGAAACGTGGACTAGTCGAGGATTCGAACACAGCTAACCCGTAACAAAGTAGTTACAGTGACGTAAACCAATACGCTATCAAGAGAGATATAAATTGAGTACGACTTTCTTATATTTGTATGCTCGAATTACATACACCTACACGAAATATCGCGTTAAACCCACCTCCGCCATGATATAGTATTGGATAGTATGAGCGCGTGGGAAAGTTTATACATACACACTGAATGGTTCCAAGTGATCAATTGATATCTTTTTCAACCACAAATCACTTTTAATTCCATGCCATCGCAATCGAGACTGAGAATCGCTCGAAGGAGGCATCCGTTGGAAATTGAAACGTGGACGAGCCGAGGATTTGAACACAGCTAACCCGTATCAGAGTTACAGTGAAGTAAACCAATACACTGTCAAGAGAGACTGAGTACGACGCGCACATATTATCTAATACTCTATGATGGCGGAGGTGGGTTGAACGCGATATTTCGTGTAGGTGTATGTAATTCGAGCATACAAATAAATATAAAAACATATGTACATACATATATATATGTACATACATATATACATATGTACATAGATATATACAAAGATATATACAAACATATATACAAACATATATACATGTATATATATAATTTATAATATATATATATATTATATACATATATATATATATATGAGAAATAATAACGGAAAGTACAGAGAAACTGTATATTTCGACTACCCTCTGTAGTCCTCTTCAGCAGAATACTTACATAAAGTTAAAGTACAAGTATATATGAAGAAATGAGGGTTACATAGAAGGGGATGAGGAAAGTGGGGGGGGAACTCATCCCCTTCTATGTACCCCTCATTTCTTCATATATACTTGTACTTTGACTTTATGTAAGCATTCTGCTGAAGAGGACTACAGAGAGTAGTCGAAATATACAGTTTCTCTGTACTTTCCGTTATTATTTCTCCGATAGTGGGTTTATAGTGAACTTTTACAAATGTGTTATAACATACCAGTTTCCAATATATATATATATACATATATATATATATATATATATATATATATATATATATATAAATATATATGTACTAGTATGTATGTACTAGTATGTATGTATGTGTATGTGTATATGTACTAGTATGTATGTATGTGTATGTGTATATGTACATGTATATATGTATGTATTAATATGTATGTATATGTCTAATATATATGTATATATATACATATATGCATATATATACATATATCCATATATATACATATATACATATATATACATATATCCATATTTATACATATATGCATATATACACATATATATACGTATATATGCATACATATATGTATATAGTGTATATATGTGTATATATATATATATAATATATATATATATATATATATATATATATATATATGTAATAGATTGCACTAATGTCGTAACACATTGGTAAAATTTAAACTAAGAACCCACTGTCGGTGGAAAAAGATAAAAAGTGAGATAATTGTTACTGTATATTTCGACCACTCTCTGTGGTCCTCTTCAGCTGAAGAGGACCACAGAGAGTGGTCGAAATATACAGGAACAATTATCTCACTTTTTATCTTTTTCCACCGACAGTGGGTTCTTAGTTTGAATATATATATGTATATACATATATGTATATATATATATATATATATATATATATATATATATATGTGTGTGTGTGTATATATATATAAGCATGTATATGTATATATATATGTATATATATGCATATATGTATATATATTTATATATATATATATGTATATGTATATATGTATATATATGGTGAAGGTGGAAAAAGAAGTCGCGGGTCTAGTTCCGAGTTCCTGAGTTTATTCCTGACCGGTTTCGCTCTATGCTTCTTCAGAGGAATGGGACTCTGAGGTGAAGCTGGCGGTATACATAGTCTGAGTATGACCGCGTTCCCTCCTTGGAGGTGTGTTCCGTTTGGTCGTACAATGGTTTATAATTTTTGATACAATGAACAATAGTTATAATACAGTATATACACAGCTCCGGTGTGTGTGGAATGTTGACCGAGGGTGTAATAGTGTAAGTGAAGTGAGTGGTGTAAAAATGTGTGTGGGAATCCTAAAATGTGCAATAAGATAACTTATAGTATAAAATAATGTAATAGAACATTGCCCACTCCATCTATCTCATTATTATTGTTATTGTTATTGTTATTCTGTCCGAATATGTTATTTATGCCATTATTCATTAATTCATTATTTACAGTACCATATGTAAAACTATACCATATATACTTTTTGATAACTTTACGTCACACAACACTATGCGATGAGATGTCATGTCACTTTAAATTTAGCACATCATTTTCATTTCATTTCATTTCATTTTATCTTCTTTTCATTTTATTTTATCTTATCTTCTTTTATTTTATTTTATTTCATTTTATTCTATTTGTCTAGATATTCATCTTTACATTATTTTATACTATAAGTTATCTTATGGCACATTTTAGGATTCCCACACACATTTTTACACCACTCACTTCACTTACACTATTACACCCTCGGTCAACATTCCACACGCATCGGAGCTGTTTTCTAGTAACACCAAAATGATCATGTACTGCATTATAAATATTGTTCATTGTTTCAAAAATTACCATTGTACGACCAAACGGAACCCACCCCCAAGGAGGGAACGCGGTCATTCTCTGTCTATGTATACCGCCAGCTTTACCTCAGAGTCCCATTCCTCTGAAGAAGCATAGAGCGAAACCGGTCAGGAATAAACTCAGGAACTCGGAACTAGACCCGTGACTTCTTTTTCCACCTTCACCAACTTGTCGCAATGTACCAGCATACATATATATATATGTATATATATATATATATATATATATATATATATATATATATATATATATATATATAATATATATATGTATATATATGTATATATATATATAATATATATATGTATATATATATATACCTGTGTGTGTGTGTATTTACCTAGTTGTATTTACCTAGTTGTATTTTACGGGAAGGGGAGCTATGCTCGTGGGGTCCCGTCTTCATATCTCATTTTATCTAAACTATTTTTAAATTCATGTATTGTTTTTGCACACACCACTTTCTCATCTAACTTGTTCCAACTGTCTATTGCTCTGTGAGGAAAGCTGTTCTTTTTCAAATCTCTTCTATAGCTGTCTTTTTTTATTTTCTTTCCGTGTCCTCTTGTATTTCTGTCATCCCATTTTATCAGATTCTCTCTATCAGTAATTTCTATGCCTTTCATGATTCTGTAAATAGCTATCAAATCTCCTCTCTCTCTTCTTTGCTCTAGTGTCTGTAGTTTAAGTTTTTGTAGTCTCTCTTCATATGATAGTTTTGAGAGTGTTGGTGCCAATTTTGTAATTGCTCTTTGTATTCTTTCAAGTTTTTTTATACATTTTTTTGTACTTGGTGACCATATCGTTGCTGCATATTCCAATCTTGGTCTTATCAGGGTGATTAGGATTTTCCTCACCATTTCTTCATCCAGGTATGTAAATGCCACTTTGATTGTTCTTATTAAATTATAGGTTTCTCCAAAAATCTTATTTATATGTTTCTCAGGTGACATATTATTCATAACAATGACTCCCAGGTCCTTCTCATTTTCTACTCTTTTTATTCCTTCTTCTCCCAAATTATATGATCCTGTTATTCTGTTTTTGCTTTTTCCAAATTCCATTATACTACACTTTTTTGTATTGAACTCCATCTCCCACTTCCTACTCCATTCTTGTACTTTATTTAGATCTCTCTGTAGTGATTCACAATCTTCTTCAGTTTTCACTCTTTTCAGTAATTTTGCATCATCTGCAAAGAAGCTCATATAGCTTTCAATTCCTTCATCCATATCATTAATATATATAGCAAACATTATTGGGGCCAGAACTGTTCCCTGCGGGACACCGCTTATTACTTCATTCCATTTTGAGTGCTGATCTCTTATCACTACTCTCATTTTTCTTTCTTGCAAAAAGTCTTCCATCCAATTTAGCAATTTACCTTGTATTCCTCCTTCATATTCTAATTTCTTAAGCAGCTTCTTATGTGGTACTTTGTCAAAAGCTTTTTTTTGGTCTAGAAATGCACAATCAGCCCATCCATCTCTTTCTTGTATTATATCTATTAGCCTTGAATAGAAACATATTAAATTGGTGACGCATGATCGTCCTTGTCTGAATCCAAATTGCCTTGGATTTAGTACGTTGTTTTTTTCCAAGTATTTTACCCATCTACTTTTGATAATTCTTTCACAAATTTTTGCTATTGTACTTGTTAGAGAGACTGGTCTATAGTTGGTAGGTTCTTCTTTATTTCCTCCTTTATATATAGGTACTATATTTGCTTTTTTCCAATCTTCTGGAACTTTTCCTTCTTTTAAGGAACTGCTTATTATGCTATGTATTTTGTCTGCCATTTCATTCCTGCATTCTTTCAGAATCCAGTTTGCTATTTCATCTGGCCCATGCGATTTTCTGACATCAAAATTACCCAAGTGTGTCAATATTTCATTCTTTGTTACTTCTATTTCTTCCATAGGGGGGACTTTTTCTTTCCACTCAATCTCTTCAGGTTGTATATTTTCCCTTGTAAACACTGATTTAAAATGTTTGTTCATAATTTCTGCCATTTCCATTTCCTCAGTGTATTCAACTCCTCCTTGTCTCAATTTCTCCAAGTCTTGTTTGTTTTTCAGTTTATTGTTTACAAATCTGTAGAATAGTTTTGGTTGATCTTTACACTTTTCTATAACATCTTTTTCATATTTTCTTTTTTTCTCTCTGCACTTTTGTACATATTCATTTCTATAACCAGTATATATTTTCCATTTTTCAGGTCTTCTGTGTTTTTTCCATCTGGTCCAGGCTTTGTCTCTTTTGTCTTTTAACTCCCTACAACTTTTGTTGTACCAGCATTTTACATATTCTTTTTCTTGTTTTTGTCTTGGGACATACTTTTCCACTCCTTTTTTGTAAATTTTTGTCAAAATATTCCATTTCTCTTCCACTGATGTTTCTTCTTTGTATATTTCTTCCCAGTTTTCTTGCTGGAAGAATTCTCTTATTTTATCAAAGTTTGTTTTTTCATACATCATTCTTCCTTTTCTATATTGTTCATTTCTTTTCATATATTTTTCTTCATTAAGTTCCAGTTCAATCAATATGTGGTCACTTTTACCTATTGGTGTTTTATATTCAATCTTGTCCACTATTCTAGGTTCAGATGTAATTATTAAGTCTAGCCTCGATGGTTCTTCTTCATTTCTATACCTAGTGTTCTCTTGTATCCATTGTGTCATTGAATGGTCAGTAATCATCTCAAGTAGAGCATTTCCCCATGAGTCATCACCACTCTTTACTGTCATTTCTTCCCAGCAGATTTCTTTGCAATTAAAGTCGCCCATCATAACTATTCTTCCTCCGTCTTCCATTATTTTAGTTAATGCTATCTTTGTGTCCTCTAGCATACTTTTATATTCACTCTCCTCCCATGAGGCTGTTTTCGGAGGCACATAATTGATCACAAATTTTCTGCTCTTCTTATCTCTGTCTTCCACTTCTATCATAATCATCTCTACTGTATTCTTTCCATATATGACACCTTTCACATTTATATCCTTCTTAGTCAGGAACATAACTCCACCCCCTTGCTTTTTCTCTCTGTTTCTAATCCAATAATTGTATGCATCATGTCCTACACTGTTGGGTGGTAGTGGGCCTTTTAATTTTGTTTCTACAATTCCCATTATGTCCGGTTCTTTTTCTTTCAAATAATCATTCAGCTCATTCAATCCTGTTATTAATCCATCTATATTTGTGTAAGACACTCTTAGTTTTCTGCCACTTCCATTGTGTTCTCTGTTTCCCTTATGTTTTTCTTTTGTGTGTCGAACTTCCTTAGTTTCATGTTCACTACTCTCCAATAGAATCTCTCTTTCTCTGACTCCGTTCTGTTCTCGTTTTTTGTCTTAGCTTCCAGTCTTTTCTGCTTTTCTTCCTCTCTTTCCTCTTTATTCATTTCTCTTTTTATCCATATCTTTTTGTATTGTTCACTTGTTGCTAGTTTCCCTGTTTTGGATAAGATATTCTCTGCCGTTGT
>NC_134804.1:49668777-49671277 GCF_046742065.1 Oratosquilla oratoria
GTTATTCTGTTTTGCGTTTTCCAAATTCCATTATACTACACTTTTTAGTGTTGAACTCCATCTCCCACTTCCTTCTCCATTCCCATACTTTATTTAAATCACTCTGTAGTGACTCACAATCTTCTTCCGTGTTCACTTTTTTTTTAACAGTTTTGCATCATCTGCAAAGAAGCTCATATAACTTTCAATTCCGTCATCCATATCATTAATGTATATAGCAAACATTATTGGGGCCAGAACTGTCCCTTGTGGAACACCGCTTATTACTTCATCCCATTTTGAGTGTTTTTCTCTTACCACTACTCTCATTTTTCTTTCTTGCAAAAAGTTTTCCATCCATTTAAGCAGTTTGCCCTGTATTCCTCCTTCAGTTTCTAATCTCTTAAGCAACTTCTTATGTGGTACTTTGTCAAAAGCTTTTTTTAGGTCTAGAAATACACAATCAGCCCATCCATCTCTTTCTTGTATTATATCTATTAGCCTTGAATAGAAACATATTAAATTGGTGACGCATGATCGTCCTTGTCTGAATCCAAATTGCCTTGGATTTAGCACGCTGTTTTTTTTTTTTTTTTCCTAAATATTTTACCCATCTACTTTTGACAATTCTTTCACATATTTTTGCTATTGTACTTGTTAGAGAGACTGGTCTATAGTTTGTATGGTCTTCTTTATTTCCCCCTTTATATATAGGTACAATATTTTTTTTTCCAATCTTCTGGGACTTTTCTTTCTTTCAAGGAACTGTTTATAATAGATTTTTATAATAGATTGTCAAAATATTCCATTTTTCTTCTACTGTTGTATCTTCTTTCTGTATTCTTTTCCTAGTTTTCATTTTGAAAGAATTCTCTTATTCTATAAAAAAAATCCATACATCAATTATCCTTTTCTATACTGTTTATTTCTTTTCGTGTATCTTTTCTCATTTAGTTCTAGTTCTATCAATATGTGATCACTTTTACTTATTGGTGCCTGGTATTCTATCTTTTCCACTATTTCAGGTTCTGATGTGATTATTAGGTCTAGTCTCGATGGTCCTTCTTCATTTTTATACCTAGTGTTCTCTTGAATCCATTGTGTCATTGTGTGGTCAATAAGCATCTCAAGTAGAACATTTCCCCATGAGTCTTCTCCACCCTTTACGGTCATCTCTTCCCAGCAAACTTCTTTGCAATTAAAGTCGCCCATCATAACTATTCTTCCTCCATATTCCATTATCTTGTTTAATGTTGTTCTTGTGTCCTCTAACATACTTTTATGTTCACTCTCTTCCCACGAGGCTGTTTTTGGGGGCACGTAGTTTATTACAAACTTTCTGTTCTTCTTATCTCTGTCTTCTACTTCGATCATAATCATCTCTATTCTTTCCATATGTGACACTCTTCACTTTTATATCCTTCTTAGTCAGGAACATAATTCCACCCCCTTGTTTTATCTCTCTGTTCCTAATCCAATAATTATATGCATTGTGTCCTATGCTGTTGGGTGGTAGTGGACCTTTTAATTTTGTCTCTACAATTCCCATTATGTCTGGTTCTTTTTCCTTCAGATACTCGTTCAGTTCATTCAGTCCTGTTATTAATCCATCTATATTTGTGTAGAACACTCTTAACTTTCTGTTATTTCGATTGTATTTTCTGTTTCTTTTTTGTTTCTCTCTGTTATGGTCCATTTCCTCACTTTCGAATAACGTTCAAGTACCAGACTTCAGGAAAGCAAACTTTGACAATATAAAAACCTATTTGAAATTGAATACGAAAAGCCATCCGGACGTTTCAAACATTCTTGATTCTCGTTGCGGGGCTGATAGTCAGGTGTGGGTCAAGGAGGGTAATACGCATATCTTAGGTCAGGTCTGGGTCACAGAGAGTAATACGCATACCTTAGGTCAGGTCGATTGGGGGCGAGGGCCCAAAAATCAGGTCAGTACTTTAGATGAAATGTATAACAATCTAACTGATCTAATTATCAATGCACAAAACACATTTATCCCCCTAAAGTCAATACGGAAAAATAGTAATACTCCCAAATGGATGACGGACAGATTGAAACATGAGATCGGAATTAAAAGAGGACTTTACGTAAAAATGAAAAACGGGGAATCACACCTTAGATCAAGATATAACGAAATGGCAAAGCTGGTTAAAAGGAATACACGTTCAGCGAAACGTAATTATGAAATCAAGGTTGCCAGTCAAGCAAAATCCAACCCAAAGGGTTTCTTTCACCTCTATAGAAAAAAAAAATAAAGAAAGAATAGGACCAATTAAAAACGATGAAAATGTCATGATAGAATCGGAAGAAAAAATGAGTGAGGAGTTTAACAATTATTTTCTATCGGTGTTTACTAATGAGAGGTTAGATAGAGTACCTGACTGCGATCCGATTTTCAGAGGGGATGAAGAAAGTAGCCTAACTAATATCATCATTAGTAAAGAAGAAGTTATCAAGCAGATTGACAGACTTAAAGCTAAAAAATCTCCGGATCCCGACGAAA
>NC_134804.1:49681277-49696277 GCF_046742065.1 Oratosquilla oratoria
TTACGAAATATTAAAATGTTAATTACAAGACCTTATGGAACATTAGAATGTTGATTATAAGGCTTTAGAAAATGTTAGAATGTTAATTATAAGGCTTTAGAAAATATAGACTTTTAAAAAATATAGACTTTTAGAAAATATTAGAATGTTAATCCTAAGATTTTAGAGGACATTAGAGTGTTAATTATATTAATTATAAGACATTAGGAAACATTAAAATGATAATTACAAACCACTACGGAATATTAAAATTTTAAGTAGAAGACAATAGGGAAGTTTATTTTTACAAGACGATACTGAATATTAAGATTTTAATTAGAAAAAAAATAGGAAATAGAATGTTAATTAGAAACGATTACGGAATATGAAGATGTTGATTAGAAGCCATTACGGAATACGGAGATGTTAATTTGAGGACATTAGGGAACATTAGAATGTTAATTATAAGACTTTAGACAACATTAGAATGTTAATTATAAGGCTTTAGAAAATATTAGAATGTTGATTACAAAACTTTATGGAACTTTAGAATGTTAATTACAAACCACCACGGAATATCAAGATGTTAATTAGAAGACGTTAGGGAACTTTACTTTTATAAGACGTTACTGAATATTAAGATGGGAAACTGTTATGCTATAACACATTTGTAAATGTACACTTTAAACCCACTATCGGAGAAATAATATCAGAAGTACAGGAAATCTGTATATTTCGACCACTATCTGTAGTCCTCTTCAGCAGAAGTGGGTTTAAAATGAATATTAAGATGTTAATTAGAAGAAAAAAAATAGGGAACAATGTTAAATAGAAGCCATTACGGAATATTGAGATGTTGATTAGAAGACATTGGGGAATATTGAGATGTTAATTAGAAGACATTAGGGAATGTTGAGATGTTAATTAGAAGACATTTGGGAACATAAGAATGTTAGAAGACATTACTGAGCTTCGGTAGTGTATGTCAATGTATGTTTCACTTGTACTCCAAAGTTGAGTGTTAGGTTAGGTTAGGTTAGGTTAGGATAGGGGGAAGTTGCTAGTGTGAACCTCGTTAACGATACCTGTGCCCGGTGCGTCATGGGAACTGGAAAGGTAAATCACTGCTGGGATTCGAACTCACACCTGAGCGAATGCGAGTCCAGCACACTTCCGATAACGCCACCAACAATCAGGACCTGGAACATCTCCCTGGAGGTTATCACACTGGACTGTTTTTTCCTCCAACCTTCAACTCATTGGCGATACCGCCCACCTCCAACACTTTTTCCGCCGTCAAATCGCTATGGGAAACTGTTTGATATGCTGGAGAAAAATCTTTTTCCTCCAGCATATCTGATCCATTCCCGAAGGGTGTGGGCTGTGAATCAGCTTCAAAAGTCGAAGGAAACATAGCCCAGTGTGATAACGCCCAAAAGAAATGTAGTTTTACAGTAAACAGTGAAAACAACAAATAAAGACCCAAATTAAAGACTTTGTAGTTTTTATTCATTCATTCGTTTATTTATTTATTTATCTATTTATTTATTTTACTTATTTACCTATTTATTTATTCTATTCATTCACCTATTTATCAATTTTATTTATTCGTTTATTCATTCATCTATTCATTCATCTATTTATCATTATTATTTTTTCGCATCCGACCTAGATATGGACCAAAAGGTCTCCTGTCGGCATGCTCCACCTTTGTAACCCTTTGTAATCTTTGAAGATAGAAAAAATAGAATTGATAAGAATGATGGTAGAAATAGACATAGAAAAAATAAATTTAATATAAAGCAACATCCCCCCCCCCGCAAAAAAAAAATCTATGAATGAAAAAGAGAAGAAATGGGGAAGAAAATTCGGAGAGGAGGAGGGGGAGAACATAAGAACATATAAGAACATAAGAATGAAGGAGACTGCAAGAGACCATAAGGCCTACACTAGGCAGCTCCGAATTCATCACCACCTGTCGTCCCCATCCATAAAGTTGTCTAATCTTTTTTTAAAACAATTGATAGTTTCAGCGCTTACTACATGGTTACCAAGTCTATTCCATTCATCGACCACCCTATAAGTAAACCAATTCTTGCCTATTGGGACAGAGAATGAATTATATAATCAAACAGAATAAAATAAATCGACAGAAATTATTACACAACTTTGCAATACTAGTGGACATGGAACTGCCTAGTGTAGGCCTTATGGTCTCTTGCAGTTTCCTTCATTCCCATGTTCTTACAATTGATAAAGATCAATCCTACACTGGGATGACGCCACTGAGTATGACCTTAGAACTGTTGACCTTTTTCAGTAGCAAAGGCCCAAGAGGTCAAAGCGCTGGTTCTGAATAAAAAAACATATTCTAGCTTTAGCCAAAGCTCAAAATGAGACGCAGGCGACACGTGCGACGCAGCACAGAGACGTAGGTGACACGTGCGACGCAGCACAGAGACCCAGACGACACGTGTGACGTAGCACAGAGACCCAGGCGACACGTGCGACGCAGCACAGAGACGAGGGCGACACGTGCGACGTAGCACAGAGACCCAGGCGACACGTGTGACGTAGCACAGAGACGCAGGCGACACGTGTGACGCAGCACAGAGCCGCAGGCGACGCAGCACAGAGAAGAAGGCGACACGTGCGACGCAGCAGAGAGACGCAGGCGACACGTACGACGCAGCACAGAGCAAAGGCAGACTTGCTGAATTGAAGCACAGTTTGACCTCTCTCACGTGAAATGCTGAAGTAGTTCATCTAGAAACACTTCAAGTGGGAAACAAGTTCAAACTCACTTCGTTTCAGCTAAAGGAATTCTGGTGTGCTATGGCACCTGTGTCTGAATTTCCGCTCAGGCTTAATTTCATTTTCCACCTCAACTCCATACTCTGTCAATCTTCAACTATCTTGCGTCTCAACAAGACATTCTTCCTCTTCGAGACACTCGCAAAGGTGGCCTGCAGATAACTGAAAAATAGAGATATAATGTATGAGCACAAAACGATTCTTTGTGTGTGCTAATCTATGGTGTGTGTGCGTGCGTGCGTGTATGGATTTTTATTTTCGTATACATTACCTATGCTACCTAATTACCTCATGTCCCAACCATCCCTCGTTATGATTTTATGGATAAGATACCAGTAATTACTGTGCTAGAAGACGTCGTGGAAATTAAGTTCGCGCCCCGAGGAGGAGGCGTAATATGCGCGCGAAATTTAGCAATATTTGCTGAAGCAACAGGCTGTGGTCACAGGATATATTGTTCATTAACTTCCAAGATCGACCTATAGGCCACAAGTATGCATTCTCGCTCACCTATTTGCCCTTCCCGTCAAAATCACATTTCACTCCATTTCTAAGGCCATAGTAACATTGAATTATTATATTACATCTAGTCCTGTCACCTTTCGCACACCAATCGATTGCTGGTACCACGTGACCAATAAGAATCTCCGTTCCACGCGATCGACCAATGAGCGTAGGCCTAGGATCAGCCAGCCAATCAGAGCGCGTCTTACACTTGCCGCCGAAGAATCCCCTCACTCGACATATGGCAGGAAAACTCGGTGGTGATAAGATCTTACGGGTGGACATACCGATAAGTTGTGCCTGATGTGCCAAGTTCGTTTGTCTTACCAGTGAAGTGGAACCGTATACGATTCCAGAGGAAGGATGCGGGGAGTCTCGTTACATCTTTAAGATCGGTTTTGAGGATACTGTCGGGCAGAAAGCATGGAAGAAGACAAGGTAAGAAGAAAGAGAGACACCCTTTAGATTCCCCCTCTCGCGCACACAATCACACCTGTTGGGATGGAAACCTAAAGGCAATAAAGGAGTATTTATCAATTAATAGCTGAGTTCGTTTCCCGCGGTGTCGTTGGTGTGGATCAGTCTGTCTTTTGGGGGTAAATATGAACATGGAAGATGCTTGTATACCGTTCATGGCAACACACCGACATTCCCCTCCATATTGCAGGATGTTGCGAACACCTGAGCTTGATCTGAATATACTTGTCTTTATATCTTCCGTGACACAGAGTCCGGTACTTGTTGCATGTCCAGATCTGCCCCGTAGGTCCATTCGTTCATCAGATTACTAGTTAGATGGCTGAGAAAGGTGACAGATAATGGTGTGGCGTTGATATGATTATACAGCTGTGTACTGGGAATTACCTGAAGAAATAATTTCTGTAAGTGGTAATCACCCCTTCCATACCAAGCGGCACTTTTCTCTGTACTCTGACTGTCGTCAAATGATTTTATTCATCTCTGTGTTAACAAACTTTTTAATTGGTCTACGACCAGCATATCCCAATCTGGGACGCTGAAATCAATTACATGGGGTGTGATGCGAGGCCATGCATACACATTCATTTATTCTTCAATTAATAAGATATTAGTGGATGCACTTAGATCTAACCACATGGGGCGTTAGAACCAGAATAATATTGAGGAACGCTGGCGCTGGATCCGCGTGGAACCCCCCCTAGGTAACGCAAGTATTGCAGATTGTATAGACACGATAAAGGAAACATGTGTCTATACAACTTGTTCACATATCCTCATCAACCACTTGTATACAATACGGCACGTCTCCCTTCATTTTGAGAGCTACCAACCTTTTCTATTCATATCCGTGGAACTCCTACGGCAGTGAGGGATATGGTAGGGACACTAAAAAGAAATAAAACGCTCATCAGAGCCAAAAGAATCAGGTTAAGAAGACGCCTCATGAGACAGGTGTGTGCTCAGGGCGATCTGGACATCTAATTTGGGTGGGTGAGGCTTTGCATAGTCCATAACATCTCGTAGGGTGTGTAGTGAAAGGCGTGTAGAGAAAAGGACCTAGACATTTCACAGGGCTATGTCTGATGAAGAAGGAAGAAAAAAAAGGCAAAAAAAAAGGACAAAATACAAAATGCTCTTGATAGTTGAAGACCGGATAAAGCAAGTGGAGTAGATGTCACTAGTCGAGAAGGTAAATTCGCCTCCTCTAGTGCCTGATGTCTCCCAAAGATTTATGGGAACCGTACTGTACATCTCTAATGGTTTAACGTCGTGGATTTACTATGTTAACAAGTCCTCTACGACCTGGTTAAGTTTGTCGTAATGTTCAGCGTAAAAATTCTGCAGTACTTGGTACTGAATCCAACTTTACAAGTTCAACCTGAGTTTCTCTCTCTCCCCCTCCCTCTCTCTCTCTCTCCCCTCCCTCTCTCTCTCTCTCTCCCTCCCTCTCTCTCTCTCCCCCTCCCTCTCTCTCTCTCCCCCTCCCTCTCTCTCTCTCCCCTCCCTCTCTCTCTCTCTCTCTCTCTCTCTCTCTCTCTCTCTCTCTCTCTCTCTCTCTCTCTCTCTCTCTCCCCTCCCTCTCTCTCTCTCTCCCCTCCCTCTCTCTCTCTCTCCCCTCCCTCTCTCTCTCTCTCCCCTCCCTCTCTCTCTCTCTCCCCCTCCCTCCCCCTCTCTCTCTCTCCCTCTCTCTCTCTCTCTCCCTCCCCCCCTCTCTCTCTCCCTCTCTCTCTCTCTCTCTCTCCCCTCCCTCTCTCTCTCTCCCCCTCCCTCTCTCTCTCTCCCCCTCCCTCTCTCTCTCTCCCTCTCCCTCTCTCTCCCTCTCCCTCTCTCTCTCTCTCTCTCTCTCTCTCTCTCTCTCTCTCTCTCTCTCTCTCTCTCTCTCTCTCTCTCTCTCTCTCTCTCTCTCTCTCTCTCTCTCTCTTTCTCTCTCTTTCTCTCACTGCAACTTCTATAACTGGTACACTTAAAAGAGGCTTAGACGAATATATCATTCCCCTTGTCCAAATGGAAATAAAGATGTGTTTCGGCTTGCATGGGTGTCATTGTTTCATAGAACCGAAAATTGTCTTTTATTGTAGTTCTGGTTGAAGAAACAAAGTGTGTATCTACCCAAGTACACCGGGCCAACAAATCCTGAGCCCACCTATGCTTAGCTTCCATTTCCATAGAGGAAAGCCCAGTCCTTTCAATTGATCTTCGCTTGTGCCCAACTCCTGTCTTCAAGTTATGGGCAGCCCTGGCTTGATTGGTCTCTCTGTGTATATTGTCAGCTGAGGGAGTACCTTTCTCTATGCATACCGGAGTCAAACCCGTTACTACTGAACTGAATTTCAAATGTAATGACCGTTGAAACTATCGGTTGCTTTATGAGAAGGTTAGATAATTTTATGTATGGGGATGGTAGATGGTAATGGACATGGAACTACTTAGTGTAGGCCTCACGGTCTCTTGCAGTCTCCTTCATTCTTAAGTTCTTAGAATGGACATTAATTCACTAGAATCAGTACAGAGAAGAATGACCAAAATGATACATGGACTAGGAAATTTGCCTTACGAAGAGAGGCTTAGGTACCTTAATTTACACTCTGGAAATCTAATAGAGGTGTTCAAGTGGATCAAAGGCTTTAACAAGGGTGATGCAAACAAAGTCATCATATTAAAACAATAGGGCAGGACTCGAAGTAATGGATTTAAACTGGAAAAAGATAGATTTAAGAAGGAAATAGGGCAAGAATTGGTTTACTAATAGGGTGGTCGACGAATGGAATAGTAGTAAATGCTGAAACTATTAGTTGTTTTAAGAAGCGGTTAGACAACCTTATGGATGGGGATGATAGGTGGTGATGGATATGGAGTTGCCTAGTGTAGGCCTTATGGTCTCTTAAGTTCTTATGTAATTCTGGCTGTAATCAGGTGATTTCATTCAGACGTGTGGACCTCTGGATGTTTATCCTGCCACTGTTGCGAGGTAACTAATAGGGAAAAGGAAAATACACCACTAAAGCCTCGTTGACATGGAACTAGTTTACTAGCCGCTAGTGCTTGCTGCAAGTCAACTTACCCGGCAAGTAAGTGCTCACACTAAGATAGTCTGGAGGCAAGTTGACTAATTTTCCTTTGACGTTAGGCAAGCAGAGGGGTAGTTTACAATTCGCTGAGGGGCTCGCCGAATTTATGAAGCGGCAATGCTGTGGATGTGCTGTGTCTTGCGACACTGCTTCTGACCCAGGGCAGTGGACAGGATGCAGGGATGACCCGTCATCCAGGAGGTGCCAAGATAAGAGGGAGGGAGGAAGGTGGAGGGGAGTGGAATATATAGGAAATGGAATGGTTGGGAGTGGTTTCTATGCCTTTTTCTTTTTAGCTACCCCCCGTGTAGGGGGAAAAAGCCTTTAGTATATGTATGTACGAGTACTTTATACATTCTTTTCTTTGTAAAACTCAATTACTTTATTCAGTGGAGGTAACGCCTCAGGCTGATGATCGACTGTTACTACATCCCCAGTCCGGAGATACATACTACTAGGTCCAGCTAACACCGGATGGTCTTATGTAACAGAGAGAAGCTCCCATGGACGAATGGGTTCTTCGGTGTGTCTTCGGGGACACCGAGCTGGAGAGTATTCTTGTAGACAACACGAAAACCAAAGAAAACAAAGTCGAGCATTCAGTGATCCAGTCGCGATAGGCAGAACGACTGTGAGCTTCTCCTTTTATTGCTTCGGTTTTCCGTGGTCTTCAAGAGGTCAACTTGGCTTCGAAGTGTCTCAATTTTCTCTCAAGTTCCCCTCCGATTATCTAACCCTTCCGCAACAGCATTATTTAACCCCCCTCCCCCCCATCAACCTGGTGACCGAATAATTGATTTTCTTCTGGACCTTAACCACGGGATGTTTTCTTCAACTGTCGTCTGCCAGGTCAACAAGGTTGTCTAACAATAACCAGAATAGAATATGTAAAGGATACCATCAAGCTGAGAGTACGAAAATACTTTCACTATTCTCTCGATCTGTTTGGAACTAGATTCATCTTAACAGGATGAATTGTAGATACAACTTTCGGAGGAAAGAATGTTGTAGGAAGATCCGAAGTTTGTTTTCTGTGATCATTCTCACGCTGAAGAGGAACACAGTGATCGTAATATACGTATCTTCGTACGGCAATCTGTTCCTCTAAAGTGTGATTTATTTTACAAATGCGTTTGCACATTTAGTTTTATTTCAACAGCTGCACGCGAACCATGACCTTCAGGTAGATTTAAGGGGCCTGAAATGGTCGTTATATCAACCAAACCAAATTCTATTTACAAAGTGCATTACCAAATCTAAACCAAGGGAAGCCTTCCTTGTAAATGCTAGCGACAGTTCCAGCACAATCTTATCAATTTCACTAAATCAAAGGTGCCGAAAAGGATGTTTACCCCTCCCCCCCTTTTTTTTTGGGGGGGGGAGGGTTGCTTATTTCACCAACCACCGTGACACCTCAACAATCGTGAAGATGTTAGGCTCGTCTCGCACGTATCGACTTTTCGCCGTGCGCCGTGCACGACACGACGTCGTTTTCTCGAATAACCATGAGAGGTGGTGGTCGATACGCGTGAAACAGCCCCTTAGACTTAACTAGCCCTCACCGCAAAGCCTCGTTGAAACGGGGCTAGTAAAGGCAGAGGAAGCAGAAGCCCAAAAGAATCTAACTTCAAGATGGACGTGAAAAGAGAAACGTAATTTATTCAAGATGGATGTTGGAGATGACTATCTCATTGAAAGGGCTATCACACTGGGTTGTTTTTCCTCCAACCTGCAATTAATCAGCGGTACCTCCCACTTCAAGAACTTTTTCCGGTGTTAGATTCCTATAGCAAAATGTTTTCTGAACAAAAATATGCTGAAGGATTTTTGTTCCTTCCAGCACATCAGATTTCTTACCAAAAGCTGCGGCCTGCAAATTTGCTCCAACTGTCGGGGGTAAAATAGCCCAGTGTGATAATATCTTCACTCAGTCTTCAGAAACCATCGACATCTTCAACTCCATCTGAAGATGTAACTCAGTCTTCATAACCAAGCCAAGGGTCTCTTATTACTTTGGCTATTCACCCTTTATTTTTCATTATTTTTGGCTTTTTTCATTCTTTTTTCACCCCCTTTTTTCATAAGTAGGTCTGAAAACTGATGATTTTTCCTCCACTTCCTTCTAGTGGTCGATAGAAACCCACGATATTACAGTACAGACAACTTAAAGCCCCGGAGAAATCTATGGGAAGGTTCGAGGACTATTAATGGCTGCTGTTAGATAACATTATTATTTAATTGGTCACTATATGGCCTCCGTCATCAACAAAAAAAAAACGTATTGAAGACTCCAGGTGACAGCCATCAGCCAAACCCATAGACCTCATAGTTGTGATACACTTCATCACAAGTGCCTTCCGGAGTACCTCGTTGAAGAATGTACACGAAGAAAACGGATATCCCCCTTCAGATATCAGCCGTTCTCTGACATCGTCGAAATGTCCTTTTCGCGTCATGAGGCTCTCGCACTACCCCACTTCTTCACCTTCTTCGGCCCTTCAACCCTTCAAGGATTCGACAAATACTCTCACTGTGCTACTGTGCTCATTCGTTCGGCATTACAAAGGATTACAAAAGCGGAGCATGCCGACAGGAGACCTTTTGGTCCATAACTAGGTCGGATGCGAAAAAAAGAATAATTATGATAAACAGAATAAAATAAAATAAAATAAAATAAATAAAATAAAAAGGATAATATAAATGATAATAAATAAATGCACAGGTATAGTTAAATGATAAACAAACAGGTAAATAGTAAATAATGGTAAATTGACAGATAAGTAATAATAAATGAAAATCAATAAACAGACAAATAATTACAAACAAATAATATAAGATAAATGGCGGTCATTACAGCATCCTGCTTAGTTTGTCTAAACGAATCTTAAAGCTTCGAACTGAACTACATTGCACTCCCTCTGCAGGAAGTTTATTCCATTCATTAACTACACGGTTGGCGAAGTTGTTTCCACCCAGTTCCAAATTAGATCCATTTCCTGACAGTTTGGGACCATTATTTCTTGTCGGATTAGCTACGTCAAGAATAAGTGACAGCATCCTACCAATCGGAACGCCTATCTTGGTCCTTTGGTTACTTTCTCCTATACGCTTCTGCTTCACCCTGACCACAAGAACAATCACCTCCTATTGTTTAAGAGCTTATCACGCTGGGCTTCCATATGCTTCAGCGCCGACAGCCGAGTTCGTTTGAGTAAAAACGACTTCGGTTACAATATTTTACTTTCCAAATCCCCAAATATCAAATTATCTTTACCTTATAGACACCAAAGCTGAATAATGCATTAAAATATTGTAAACATATACGAATGTTAGGCATACTGTTGAAATGTTCTTAGAGAAGTCTAGATTTCTGCAAGTGGAGTCACGTTTTAGTTATTCGAATGGAGATTGGATGTGGGAGGAAAAACTCGTGTGACGTCCCTTTGCACCGCCCACAAACTCTTTTCCCGTTCCAATAGATTCTCGCCCTATAAACGGGAGAACTTTTCAATCAGTATCATATGTCTTCTAAACATTAGGGCTCAGCAGTCGAGAAAATACTAATTACATTCATCCCCCGTTTTAATGGACCTCAATGTAGCTAAAATCGGAAACAAGGGACAAAATCTGTTGCAGCCGACCCGTGGTATGCACAAATTGTAAGGGAAACAATCATGCACGCGATGAGATTTTTAGGATATATGTCTAGGAACAGGAGGCATTAATAAAGTCCTTAGATGAATATATCAGCGTGGGACAAACCAAAAAACAGTTTACCAAAATTCCCACACAAATATAGTTAAACAGCTAAATCTAACTCTTCTTCCACTACAACAAATAATACTCACTCAGCTCCTAATGCTGGAGCTTCTAAAACTACCCATAACGAGGCTTGCAGAGCCTCCACTATTGGGGCTCTCTGAGCCTCCTTTGATAGAATTCCTCGGGCCATTTCTGATGGACCACCCCGGCTCCCATCTGAAAGGGCCATCCAGCCCTCTTCAGATGGGACTTCCGGGGCCTCATCTGTTGGGACTTCACAGTCCTCTTCGGTTGGGACTTCACAGGTCTCTTCTATTCAGACTTCACGTGTCCACCCCATAGTAACACACCAAATTCCTCCCCAAAGCCAAAGAATCAGTCTGCATCTCAGGACCAAGCATGGGGAGCATCGTGGATCCCTAAATAATTTGGATAACTTCTCTTTGCCAGAAAAGATATCCAGCATTGAGAGCTCAAAAAAATCTGTCAAAAAAAAAAAAAATCTCCTACTGTGATAGTACGCCGGTCAAACGATGACGAAGAAGTGGAGACCCTCACAAGACAGGGCTTGCATTCCATCTCCCCATTCTTCACCTTGATCATCCAGCTATAACAGAAATGTTAAAAAAGAAAGTAGATCAGCTCAAGGTTCGTCAAAAAAGTCCTCATTTTTGTCCTCAGGCAGAAGGAAAAGTAAAAGTAAAGATGATATCCCAAATAAAACATCTCTCTCAAGAACGTTTTCTAAAACAGATGAATATAACAAAAAGGTTCCCAAGTCTTTAATACCGTGAAACATGTGGGTTTTTTTTTTCTTTTCTTTTTTCCTTTTTTTTTTTTTTTTTTTTTTTTTTTTTTTTTTTTTTTTTTTTTCTTTTCTTTTTTCCTTTTTTTTTTAGAAATAGCAAGTTCGGGTTCTTTTCAAAGAACTCAATATATCAGCAATATGTCTTCAGGAGATTAAACTCTGAAATCTTACATCTAACGTAATTGGTTTGGGGTGAAGTTGGGGAGTGTTAAGGTTATATGTCGCCATTCTGTTCAACATGCATGAATGGGGTGGTACGGGAGGTAGATGTGAAACATGTGGGTTTTTTTTTTCTTTTCTTTTTTCCTTTTTTTTTTAGAAATAGCAAGTTCGGGTTCTTTTCAAAGAACTCAATATATCAGCAATATGTCTTCAGGAGATTAAACTCGGAAATTTTACATCTAACGTAATTGGTTTGGGGTGAAGTTGGGGAAGGTTATATGTCGCCATAGCTGTTCAATATGTGCATGAATGGGGTAGTACAGAAGGTAGATGTGAGGGTGCCGGGCAGAGGATGGGAGATAGTTGGAGACTGGAGGGAAGAGAGAGATGAGAAAGTTGTTTATGGATGGCACTACGCTTGTGGGTTGGTTCGCTTTGAGGCAGTTGGTGACGGAGTGTAGGGAGGTATAAGATTGGAAAAAGTTAAAAGTAAATGATGGTAAGAGCAAGGTTATGAGATACACAAGAGTTAAAAGCGGAATTAACCTGGAGGTAAGTCTTTAAGGAGAGAGGTTAGAGCAGAGGTTTTCAACCTTTTTCCTCATGTACCCCGTTCTTATGTATTGCTGTTCTTTAGCTTCCTAGAAACCCCATCACTAGTGGATAAAGCCCTAGTGCATCCACTAACTATCACTAGTTTTTTATTTGTGGCACTGTTTGTGAACCACGGTGGCCCACAAGGAACCATTGAACCATTGGTTAGGAACCACTGGGTTAGAGGAAGTGGATAGTTTTAGACATTTGGGGATCTCTCCGATTCCCAACGGTCCAAGCGCATAGAGCAAAGATGACGGCTTTGGCCGCAGCTACGCGTAGGTTACTCGCCTTTACCACCATGTGATAGGGAAGGCAGGAGTTAGGGTGAAGGTAGAGTGTAGAGTGAGGAAAGCAAGTGTTATGTGCGATGAAAAGATTATATAAAGGAGTGATTGTGCCTACGACACTGTATGGGACAAAGACTTGGAATTTAAGGAAGACAGAAAGGAGAAAATTAAATGTGTTTGAGAAGAATGGAGGGATAGAGTAAGGGAATAAGGAGATAAGGAGGAGAACGGGGATAGAAAGGAAGCTGAAGGATAGGGTAGATAAGGCACGTGGAAAGAATGAATGACGAAATACTAGCAAAAATGTGGAAAGCTAAGCAGAGGTGGATGGAGTGAAATTGGGGGGAAGACCAAGAACGAGATGGATGGAAGGAATAAGGGGAGCTTCAAGTAAAAGTGGAATGTCTCTTGAGCAGGGAGGGGTGGGGAGAAGGTATGAGATAGGAATGAGTGGTTATGAATATGTATAAATCACGACAACCACGTTATGTCGCCCACAATGGTAAACCCGCCAGAGTAGCGATACTTCTGTGTGAAGAGAAACGGGATTTGCTGAGTTCGTCTCTTTTCTTGTAAAGTAAGAGGGAACTGATTTTAGACAATACAATACAAAAGAGGGATAGATAGTTTGAAGCAGGGTGGAAGGTGGAGGGAGGGGGAATTAGTAGAAGGAGGCAGAATAGAAAATGAAGGAAGTTGAGTGGAACAGTGGGGCAAACCCACTTGCATAGTTACTTGCTATATTGGTTAGTAGGACGTGTTGAGGTTATCAGGGGGTGAATTAGGATTTTTTAATAACATGCATGTTTTATATTCACCTTTTTTTTTAATAATATGCATGTTTTATATTTACCTTTTTTTTAATAATATGCGTTTTATATTTACCTTTTTTAATAATATGCATGTTTTATGTTTACCTTTTTTTTAATAATATGCATGTTTTATATTTACCTTCATTTGCATGCGGCCAGGAGCCGATATATATACTGCGTGGGTAGTCCCCCGTGGTGCGTAATTACCATAATTTCACTGGATTAGGTTAGGTCGGGTCAGGCAGGTTCCGAAGGGATTTCTCATCGTTTTTTCTGTTTTCTAGGATGGATGGTCGCCATGTAAATGAAGCCGTGGGGGTAACCCAGCTCGGCAGGAATGACCGTTCATCCACGAAGAGGTGAAATAAAAAGTGAATTAGATGACGGATGTGAGTGGGACGGGTGGGCGTATGTGGATGCCTTGGCTGGGTACTTCTCTTGTAAAGGTGGATAAGCCTATTGGCATATGAATAAACAGACTTCTAGGATACAGAAAGTAGTGAAACAACACGCAAGCACAAGATTCAATAAGTTGTACCCAGTTACAACATTGATTCCTAACCAGTCTACGGTGAATTTCCTCCTTGTTTTACTTTAGAGCATACCGTATATCAGTGGTCCCCAACCTGTAGCTCGCGGGTGCCATGGCGTCCTCAGGACCTTATTATGCGCCCGTAAGGGTCAACCAGAAAACAGTGGAACCTTCTTAAATCATTTTAACGTTTCTATATAAGTATATGTATATATATACTTCCCTCTGAGGGATGGCGCCCCCCGCTATGTTTATAATGACAGAAGTACCCCACAAAAGGCTGGGGACCACTGCTGTATATTAACATAATCCATCCACACTGACGTGTTTTTCTCATCGCCAGGAAAAACCTGGACGGGTCTGGCAGCTCCTGCGCAGTTTCTGCTGGTGGGGCGAGAGCGGGAGGGACTGCATCTGCTGCCTCTGCTGCCCTTTCTGCTGTTCCTGCTGTTGCGAGGGCGAGGACTCTGCTCACACCACCAAGAAGGCCGACATTCAGTATGTCCTTCATGTGAGTAGTTCAAGGTTGTATATAACCAAGAAAGCCGACATTCAGTATGTTCATGTTAGTAGTTCAAAGCTGTATATAACCAAGAAAGCCGACATTCAGTATGTTCTTCATGTGAGTAGTTCAAGGTTGTATATAACCAAGAAGGCCGACATTCAGTATGTTCTTCATGTGAGTAGTTCAAGGTTGTATATAACCAAGAAGGCCGACATTCAGTATGTTCTTCATGTGAGTAGTTCAAGGTTGTATATGATTATGAGTAGTAAATATATACTAGCGACCAGGAAAACATGTACACACACACACACACACACACACATACACACACAAAGATGACACACAAGTGGAAGAGTGGAAGAGAAATGGATGATTTTGGTGGAAATTTATAATAAAGGAGTGAATAAATAGGTACCGAGACAGAAACAGGAAAAGTTGTACATTAAGTGCTGGTTCAACAGAAAAGCCAGTGAGGCAAAATATAGAAGAAATAAAGCTTGGAAAAGATGGAAAAAATATTTTAAAAACTTGGCAAGTGGCACATATATATCAACCATAAAAGTGAATATGTAAAAGTGTGCAGAGGAAAAAAGAAACTACGAAAAAAAACATCATAGAAAAATGCAAAGATGACCCCAAACTGTTCTATAGATATGTGAATGGTAAACTTGAAAATAAGCAGGAAATGGT
>NC_134804.1:49701277-49706277 GCF_046742065.1 Oratosquilla oratoria
ACATGATAACAGGATCAGGGGACATTCGCGCTTTCAGAGGATTTAATCAAATCCCATATATTTGTATTGCCAAATCAAAGCCCTAACAACACTTTTTACGTATGTATCTGTTTGTTGATTTAGGTGTTTATTCATGTATTTATTTATTCATTTATTCATGTGTATATCTTTTTATTTATCTATTTATCTATATTGATTTGTTGAATTGATTTACTTATTTCTGTCTATTTCTATTCACGTTGATTTGTTTATTTTATTTATTCATTCGTTTATCTATTTATTGATTTGTTTTTTTGTTCTCCTTCCAGTACTCAGGCCTGAGTGTATCTATTTTTTTTATTTATCTATTTATCTATATTGATTTGTTGACTTGATTTACTTATTTCTGTCTATTCTTATCCATGTTTGCAAATAAATCACTTGAACACGTAATCAGAAATATGCTGGTAACCACTTAAGAAAAAGAAACACAGAAATCCCAAGCGCTTTCGTGTAATTCACATCCTCAGGGGAGAATACAGACAAAAGTACAATACAAAGACAATATAAACGGAAAAGTGTAAACCTAGGAGAGGCAACAGGGCGTCTTATCCATGTTGATTTGTTTACTTTATTTATTTATTTGTTTATCTATTTATTTATTTGTTTCTTTGTTCTCCTTCCAGCACTCAGACTTGAGTGACACAGACTCCTTCTCATCCTCATCGCTTCTTCGTCAGCAGTCGGCCTCCTCCTCCCCATCCTCGTCCATCTCGTCCGTCAAAGACATCAAGGCCGACATCTATCACCAGGTACTCTACCTCTACAATGTGTTTTGTACATTTAGGTGGACATTATTAGAAGCTCTGTATGGTCGCGTTCATTACAGATCCCCAAGTTAATCAGTTTTCCATTTTCCGTGACTGTTTTTGGAACAGATCGAGCTTCGACACTCCAACATAAACACCACATACAGCCTTGCATGGACACGTTCACCACAGAGCCCCAAGTTAATCAGTTTTCCATTTTCTGTGACTGTATTTGGAACAGATCGAGCTTCGACACTCCAACATAAACACACATTAATGCAACCCCATCACCACATACAGCCTTGTGTGGACACGTTCACTACAGATCGCTAAGTTAATCAGTTTTCCATTTTCCATGACTTCATCTGGAACAGATCGAGCTTCGACCCTCGAACTCGATACTCTCTCGGAAGCTTCCAGTTCACAACAGATCCCCAAATTAATCAATTTTCAATTTTCCATGACCGCGTCTGGAACAGATCGAGCTTCGACCCTCGAACTCGACATCCTCTCGGAAGCTTCCAGTTTACTACAGATCCCCAAGTTAATCAGTTTTCCATTTTCTATGGTTGCATCTCGAACAGATCGAGCTTCGACGTTCGAACTCGATATCCTCTCGGAAGCTTCCAGTTCACTACAGATCCCCAAATTAATCAATTTTCCATTTTCCATGACCGCATCTGGAACAGATAGAGCTTCGACCCTCGAACTTGATATCCTCTCGGAAGCTTCCAGTTCACAACAGATCCCCAAATTAATCAGTTTTCCATTTTCCATGACTTCATCTGGAACAGATCGAGCTTCGACCCTCGAACTCGATATCTTCTCGGAAGCTTCCGGTTCACTACAGATCCCCAAGTTAATCAGTTTTCCATTTTCCATGACCGCATCTGGAACAGATCGAGCTTCGACCCTCGAACTTGATATCTTCTCGGAAGCTTCCAGTTCACTACAGATCCCTAAGTTAATCAGTTTCCCATTTTCCATGACTTCATCTGGAATAGATCAAGCTTCGACCCTCGAACTCGATATCCTCTCGGAAGCTTCCAGTTCACTACAGATCCCCAAATTAATCAATTTTCAATTTACCATGGTTGCATCTCGAACAGATCGAGCTTCGACCCTCGAACTCGATATCCTCTCGTAAGCTTCCGGTTCACTACAGATCCCCAAATTAATCAATTTTCAATTTTCCATGACCGCGTCTGGAACAGATCGAGCTTCGACCCTCGAACTCGATATCCTCTCGGAAGCTTCCAGTTCACTACAGATCCCCAAGTTAATCAGTTTTCCATTTTCTATGGTTGCATCTCGAACAGATCGAGCTTCGACGTTCGAAATCGATATCCTCTCGGAAGCTTCCAGTTCACTACAGATCCCCAAATTAATCAGTTTTCCATTTTCCATGACTGCATCTCGAACAGATCGAGCTTCGACCCTCGAACTCGATATCTTCTCGGAAGCTTCCAGTTCACTACAGATCCCTAAGTTAATCAGTTTCCCATTTTCCATGACCGCATCTGGAACAGATAGAGCTTCGACCCTCGAACTCGGTATTCTCTCGGAAGCTTCCGATTCACTACAGATCCCCAAGTTAATCAGTTTTCCATTTTCCATGACCGCATCTGGAACAGATCGAGCTTCGACCCTCGAACTCGATATCCTCTCGGAAGCTTCCGGTTCACTACAGATCCCCAAATTAATCAATTTTCAATTTTCCATGACTTCATCTCGAACAGATCGAGCTTTGACCCTCGAACTCGATATCCTCTCGGAAGCTTCCGGTTCACTACAGATCCCCAAATTAATCAGCTTTCCATTTTCCATGACTTCATCTCGAACAGATCGAGCTTCGACGCTCGAACTCGGTATTCTCTCGGAAGCTTCCGGTTCACTACAGATCCCCAAATTAATCAATTTTCAATTTTCCATGACCGCATCTGGAACAGATCGAGCTTCAACCCTCGAACTCGGTATTCTCTCGGAAGCTTCCGGTTCACTACAGATCCCCAAATTAATCAATTTTCCATTTTCCATGACTTCATCTCGAACAGATCGAGCTTCGACGCTCGAACTCGGTATCCTCTCGGAAGCTCCCGGTGATTGATGTTCGACCCATCGAGTTCTGGTCCGGAGTTCGGGGCGAAGGTGTCCAACCCCGCCTCCCCGTGCCTCCCAAGTCTCCCCGCTCGCCTCGTTCACCTCGATGGAATGACAGGAGAGCAGACTACGAAGCGTTCACTAAGGTAGTCTGGTCCCTTGACCAGAGTGCGGGGTGATCTAATAGAAGTGTTCAAGTGGATCAAAGGCTTTAACAAGGGTGATGCAAACAAGGTCATCATAATAAAACAACAGGGCAGGACTCGCAGTAATGGGTATAAACTGGACAAATTTAGATTTAAGAAGGAAATAGGCAAGAATTGGTTTACAAATAGGGTGGTCGATGAATGGAATAAACTTAGTAACCATGTAGTAAGCGCTGAAACTATCAGCTGTTTTAAAAAACGATTAGACAACTTTATGGATGGGGATGACAGGTGGTGATGGATACGGAGCTGCCTAGTGTAGGCCTTATGGTCTTTTGCAGTCTCCTTTATTTCTTATGTTCTTATGTAAAATGAGAGAGCAAGAGATAGGTATGGAAGGAGAGTGATTGTGAATAGACGATAAATTGGCCTGAAAGGGTTTCCTTGTCTTATCTATTTTCGCATGAGGGGACGATGAGGGAGGGTCGCCATGTGAATGAAGCAATGGGGATCTACTGTGGATGTACTGTGCCTTGCTGCATTGCTTCTGACCCAGGTGGTGGGCGGAGGGACAGGGATGCATATCTTGGCTGGTTACCTCTCTTGTAAGGAAGAAGCTGGCTTTTGGGGCATATAAATAGATAGTTTGGTCTTTGAGTATTGATCACTCCTGGAGTGAACAAAATTCGCGGTTAGCAGCGTTCAATTAGGTGGCTCTAGGAAACCCCAGGTGGTTTTATTTGGCTGAGATTAATTCACAGAATGAATGTTGTGGGTGAACATTCTCCATTGACTTCTTCAAATGGATTACTCAATATGCAAAGTTTGCATTCTTCCTTTATCTCTCTCTCTCTCTCTCTCTCTCTCTCTCTCTCTCTCTCTCTCTCTCTCTCTCTCTCTCTCTCTCTCTCTCTCTCTCTCTCTCTCTCTCTCTCTCTCTCTCTCTCTCTCTCTCTCTCTCTCTCTCTCTCTCTCTCTCTCTCTCTCTCTCTCTCTCTCTCTCTCTCTCCTCTCGCTCCCTCAATCCCTCTTTTTCATTCTCTCTCTCCCTCTTTCGCTCTCCCCTCTCTGTCAACCAACCTCTCTCCTGCAGTCGCTTACCCCAACCCATAGCCTCCCACTTAACCATGACCATCCACAGTTTGCATCTTCTTCTTCTTCTATGTCACCCTTGACCACCACAACTTCTTCTATGTCACCTTTGACCACCACAACTTCCTCTATGTCACCCTTGACCACCACAACTTCTTCTATGTCACCCTTGACCACCACAACTTCTTCTATGTCACACTTGATCACCACAACTTCCTCTATGTCACCCTTGACCACAACAACTTCTTCTATGTCACACTTGACCACCACAACTTCTTCAATGTCACCCTTGACCACCACAACTTCTTCTATGTCACCTTTGACCACCACAACTTCTCCTATGTCACCCTTGACCACCAAAGTTTGCAAATTCTTCCATGTCACCCTTGACCACCACAACTTCTCCTATGTCACCCTTGACCATCACAACTTCTCCTATATCACCCTTGATCACCACAACTTCTCCTTTGTCATCCTTAACCACCGCAACTTCTCCTATGTCACCCTTGATCACCACAACTTCTTCTATGTCACCTTTGACCACCACAACTTCTCCTATGTCACCCTTGACCGCCACAGTTTGCAAATTCTTCCATGTCACCCTTGACCACCACAACTTCTCCTATGTCACCCATGACCACCACAACTTCTTCTATGTCACCCTTGACCACCACAACTTCTTCTATGTCACCCTTGACCACTGGATTTTGCAATTTCTTCTATGTCGCCCACTTTGTCCTAAGATCGACCTTGTCGCCAACAGATCTTGCCACACCTTTATACGTCCACGTCCTCGTCTCTGGAGGAAGGGTCGGAGGAGGAAGGGGACCTTGGGCGAGTCCATCTCTCGCTTCACTATGACACCTCTGCAGCT
>NC_134804.1:49711277-49786277 GCF_046742065.1 Oratosquilla oratoria
AAAAGAACCGGACATAATGGGAATTGTAGAAACAAAATTAAAAGGCCCACTACCACCCAACAGTGTAGGACATGATACATACAATTATTGGATTAGAAACAGAGAGAAAAAACAAGGGGGTGGAGTTATGTTCCTGACAAAGAAGGATATAAACGTGAAAGGTGTCATATATGGAAAGAATACAGTAGAGATGATTATGATAGAAGTGGAAGACCGAGATAAGAAGAGCAGAAAATTTGTGATCAACTATGTGCCTCCGAAAACAGCCTCATGGGAGGAGAATGAACATAAAAGTATGTTAGAGGACACAAAGATAGCATTAACTAAAATAATGGAAGACGGAGGAAGAATAGTTATGATGGGCGACTTTAATTGCAAAGAAATCTGCTGGGAAGAAATGACAGTAAAGAGTGGTGATGACTCATGGGGAAATGCTCTACTTGAGATGATTACTGACCATTCAATGACACAATGGATACAAGAGAACACTAGGTATAGAAATGAAGAAGAACCATCGAGGCTAGACTTAATAATTACATCTGAACCTAGAATAGTGGACAAGATTGAATATAAAACACCAATAGGTAAAAGTGACCACATATTGATTGAACTGGAACTTAATGAAGAAAAATATATGAAAAGAAATGAACAATATAGAAAAGGAAGAATGATGTATGAAAAAACAAACTTTGATAAAATAAGAGAATTCTTCCAACAAGAAAACTGGGAAGAAATATACAAAGAAGAAACATCAGTGGAAGAGAAATGGAATATTTTGACAAAAATTTACAAAGAAGGAGTGGAAAAGTATGTCCCAAGACAAAAACAAGAAAAAGAATATGTAAAATGCTGGTACAACAAAAGTTGTAGGGAGTTAAAAGACAAAAGAGACAAAGCCTGGACCGGATGGAAAAAAGACAGAAGACCTGAAAAATGGAAAATATATACTGGTTATAGAAATGAATATGTACAAAAGTGCAGAGAGGAAAAAAGAAAATATGAAAAAGATGTTATAGAAAAGTGTAAAGATCAACCAAAACTATTCTACAGATTTGTAAACAATAAACTGAAAAACAAACAAGACTTGGAGAAATTAAGACAAGGGGGAGTTGAATACACTGAGGAAATGGAAATGGCAGAAATTATGAACAAACATTTTAAATCAGTGTTTACAAGGGAAAATATACAACCTGAAGAGATTGAGTGGAAGGAAAAAGTCCCCCCTATGGAAGAAATAGAAGTAACGAAGAATGAAATATTGACACACTTGGGTAATTTTGATGTCAGAAAATCGCATGGGCCAGATGAAATAGCAAACTGGATTCTGAAAGAATGTAGGAATGAACTGGCAGACAAAATACATAGCATAATAAGCAGTTCCTTAAAAGAAGGAAAAGTTCCAGAAGATTGGAAAAAAGCAAATATAGTACCTATATATAAAGGAGGAAATAAAGAAGAACCTACCAACTATAGACCAGTCTCTCTAACAAGTACAATAGCAAAAATATGTGAAAGAATTATCAAAAGTAGATGGGTAAAATACTTGGAAAAAAACAACGTACTAAATCCAAGGCAATTTGGATTCAGACAAGGACGATCATGCGTCACCAATTTAATATGTTTCTATTCAAGGCTAATAGATATAATACAAGAAAGAGATGGATGGGCTGATTGTGCATTTCTAGACCTAAAAAAAGCTTTTGACAAAGTACCACATAAGAAGTTGCTTAAGAAATTAGAATATGAAGGAGGAATACAAGGTAAATTGCTAAATTGGATGGAAGACTTTTTGCAAGAAAGAAAAATGCGAGTAGTGATAAGAGATCAGCACTCAAAATGGAATGAAGTAATAAGCGGTGTCCCGCAGGGAACAGTTCTGGCCCCAATAATGTTTGCTATATATATTAATGATATGGATGAAGGAATTGAAAGCTATATGAGCTTCTTTGCAGATGATGCAAAATTACTGAAAAGAGTGAAAACTGAAGAAGATTGTGAATCACTACAGAGAGATCTAAATAAAGTACAAGAATGGAGTAGGAAGTGGGAGATGGAGTTCAATACAAAAAAGTGTAGTATAATGGAATTTGGAAAAAGCAAAAACAGAATAACAGGATCATATAATTTGGGAGAAGAAGGAATAAAAAGAGTAGAAAATGAGAGGGACCTGGGAGTCATTGTTATGAATAATATGTCACCTGAGAAACATATAAATAAGATTTTTGGAGAAACTTATAATTCAATAAGAACAATCAAAGTGGCATTTACATACCTGGATGAAGAAATGGTGAGGAAAATCCTAGTCACCCTGATAAGACCAAGATTGGAATATGCAGCAACGATATGGTCACCAAGTACAAAAAAATGTATAAAAAAACTTGAAAGAATACAAAGAGCAATTACTAAACTGGCACCAACACTCTCAAAACTATCATATGAAGAGAGACTACAAAAACTTAAACTACAGACACTAGAGCAAAGAAGAGAGAGAGGAGATTTGATAGCTATTTACAGAATCATGAAAGGCATAGAAATTACTGATAGAGAGAATCTGATAAAATGGGATGACAGAAATACAAGAGGACACGGAAAGAAAATAAAAAAAGACAACTATAGAAGAGATTTGAAAAAGAACAGCTTTCCTCACAGAGCAATAGACAGTTGGAACAAGTTAGATGAGAAAGTGGTGTGTGCAAAAACAATACATGAATTTAAAAATAGTTTAGATAAAATGAGATATGAAGACGGGACCTCACGAGCATAGCTCCCCTTCCCGTAAAATACAACTAGGTAAATACAACTAGGTAAATACACACACACACACACACACACACACACATTTTTAAACGCCAGGCAATTTCTTGTAGTTGAAAGAAACTGTTAGCCACAAGTATGAAACATTGAACATACTTTTTAGACCACCTTTCGTAAATCAACTTCAGAATAACAAGACTTGTTAGGTTGATTGTACACAACATTCAAGACCATATATTTCTAAAGATTCTCTTCACTTCAATGGGAATCCTACATTACTGTTCTTGTCTCCCGTGAGAACTGTACATGGTTGATACATCAGTGCATCATTCTTGTCCCCCCTCGAAGTTACCATACAGGGAGGTTCTTCGCCGGACGCTTGAGGTGAAAGTGAAGGACTTCGACAAATACTCCCGTCACTGCGTGATTGGCCACGCCCTTGTGGCGCTACACTCCATCAACTTGGCCAAGCCAGCCCGTATATGGAGAAACCTCGTGCCTTGCCAGCGGGTAAGGAATTGGTTGTTTATTAGGTCTAGCACATTCATGTAAAGTATACAGTAATTATAAAGATATATATATATATTCGATCTTTATTCGAAGTTTATTTTCTCCGACTGTGGGTTCCTGTGTGTCATATATATATATATATATATATATATATATATATATATATATATATATATATATATATATATATATATATAATGTGTGTGTGTGTACCAAGGGCTTTTTCCTCCTTATAATGGAGGTAGCAAAGTCAAAAGGCAGAAAAATCCTTATTAGTAAAAAAAGAAAATAGAGGCAGAATGTGTAGTATTTGAGACCGTGCTGTTTTCGTTGTGTTTTTGAAGTAAAGAGATTGCTATGAAATTATTTTCTGATATATTCATTTTATTCATTCTATACCAATTCTATTTCTTCTGTTCTAATCATTGTTAATTTTTCATATGTATCTATCAACCCTTTTGATTTGTTTTAGTAAGTTAAGTTTGTTAGATTTATCTAATTCTATTTTTTGTAACCCTTGTCTTCTGTATTTTTTGTTGCATTGTCATATAAATTCATATTTGAGTCGCTTTCGTCTCTCTTGCAGGAAGTGGAGGACCTGGGCGAGTTACTCCTGTCTCTAAACTACCTACCTGCTGCAGGGCGTCTCAACGTGGACATCATCCGTGCCAAGCAGCTCCTTCAGACACACCTCGTAAGGGGAGCAGGTACGATATCTTTCTTAGGATGATGGAACTTCACTAACTTTTCATTTTCTCATAATTGTACTTCTTCATCCCTTTCTTTCTTCTTTTCCTTGAAAAAATGAATATCGAATAATATATCTGGATCATGGCATGTCCGTATTTTTTGTTGGGATTAGGCATTGTTACTAATAGTTGACCTGTTATATTTTTTTAAAGAGTAGCTTACTAGCTCGGTGATCTAATAGCTCACAGTAAAAAGTGTGAACATTTTAGTCCAGGACAATGTTTAGAATAAAATCTATAGGCCTGATTACCAATGACTGAATGGACACAACCTAAAATGACACAAATTATCTCAAATTTATAGTGCTTCCCCATTAGTGCAAAAAAGTACATGATAAAAATCAATGTAATTAGCACCATGGGAAGAATAGAATAGGTGGCGGTAAGGGGAAGATGGACAGAGTATTTTAGGGAGCTGCTAGATGTGGAGGAGGATAGAGAGTGGTGATAGCAGTGAGAGATGCTAAGAAAATTACAGTGATGGCTAAGGAAAATGGAGGAGAAATGAGAAAAGATGAGATGTGAGTAATTATTAAAATGATGGGAGTTGGTAAGGCACCTGGGTTAGATCGGTGTCATACGGAATGGCTGAAGAAGGGTGGTACACTAATAGTGGACTGTCTGATGAGGTTGTTTAACGTGTGTCCAAGGGAAGGTAGAGTGCTGGAGGACTGGGGGAGCGTCTGTATAGTTCTGCTTTACAAGAGAAAAAGGTACAAATGTGAGAGTAGTAGTTTCAAAGGGATCAGTTTGTTGAGTATAGTTAGGAAGGCTTGTGGGAGGGTCTTGATTGAGAGGATTAGGAGAGGAACAGAGATAGTAATTGGTGAGAAACAGTGTGGGTTTAGGAAAAGTAGGGGTTGCGTTGATCAGATTTTTATGGTAAGAAAATGTATCTCCTATCCTCTTCATTGTCTCCACAGACCCATATGTTCGAGTGTCATTGGTAGCCAACGGTCGCCACATGAAAAGCAAGAAGACGACTTGGAAGAGGAATACACTGGACCCATCTTACAACGAGAGCTTCAGCTTCCAGGTGTCCCCAGCTGAACTTCGGGAGGAGGTTGCCATCGTAGTGACAGTCTGGGACTGGAACGGTGGTGTTATGAGAGACGACTTCATCGGAAGAGTCGTCCTTGGCAAGAACCCTTCAGGTGAGTTCTGCAGGTTCATCAAAATGATGTGTTGGAAGATAGATGACATAGTTGTGATCTGTTCACTGGGTGCCCCTCTGCACTATTATGTTTTTAAGTTGTTTGCTAAAGGTGTAATCCCACCCGCTGTCTCACATAATCATACGAACTTTATGCATTGTACTTTACCATATTACCAAAATAATAAAATTAACCTCCTCGATACGATGCCTACGTAGTTGTAGCTGAGTGATCCCCGAATTCTGTGAACCTGTTTGATCACGTTTTCTGTGTTTATTATTACTCAGAGTGAAAGAGAACGAGTAATACAGCAGTGAGTTTATATTTTATAAAGCTAGTAGTGTGATGCATCATACACTAGGCATCCGATGTAGCGCTTGAGAATTTAACTCGTATTGAAGAGGTTAATGGAAAATTCTGTTGCACATAAAATACTTCAGAATTTTCAGTTGGGTAAGGGGCTATAGATATGCTGAACCCTTTGTTTTGACAATGACCTGTCGAGGTGTTTTGATGTTATCTCTAAATACATAATAAGCAAAGATATCAAATATTTGCTATCAAAGTCTATTACATCCTCCCTGCAGAACAGGGTCTTTATGTGGCGGGGCAAGGGACCATATACCGTAGGGCGACACATTTAGAGGGTGACAATTCTAGTCTGGAGATGCAACCCACAAAGCTGACAAAATAATTATAATAAAAAAGGTCAAAGAAGCCCTGAATATTTTACCCCAATATACGAATTTTGCGTTAGAATCAACAGAATATGAAATATTTTTCCCTTATCCTTTCTACAGTAGGGACATTAAATACAATTTTTAAAATCCGTTTAATTATTTCGCAAGCCAATAGCTAAAGCAGGATGTAAGAGATAGTGGTGAGGGGGGAGGTGGGGGGAGGGGCGTCACTGAGAAATTTGCCCCGGAGCGGTACTTGGGCATGTTAGGGCTCAGTCAATCCAACGTGTATATTGGAACCATTGCCTTAAAGTTTGAATCCTCAGCAGAGTGCTTTAAACCTCCATTTTTTTTTTTCTAAAAAGATTTCATGGTATATCACACCCCAGCTTATCAAACAATCGTATCTCGTGTCTTACTTCTCACTGTGACATTCAGAGGGATCTCACAATACCTTCACAGCATTATGATGTAACAGGCAACTACAGAATTTCTCTTCGCCTTTAGTGTTTTGTGTTGTCAGGATACTACAGAAGCATTTCTGGTGGTATCTGATCTTATCTCTCCTTTTCTTCCCCCTCCAACTCACAGGCCCGCACGAGACAACCCACTGGTCTAACATGTTGGCATCACAGCGGCAGGCTGTGACACAATGGCACTCCCTCCGATCCCGACAGCATTGTGACCAGGTAAGTATTTGCATTGTTGATTTGGAGTAGACTGTCAAGAAGTAGGTACTGATATCTATTGATAATGGGGAACCTGTCAAGAAGTAGGTACTGATATCTATTGATAATGGGGAACCTGTCAAGAAGGAGGTGCTGGTGCTGTTGGCAGGAGGAGCCATGTAGGCAGTAGACCAGTGGACCGCGGCACCAAAGGATACCGTGAGATCAACTGAGGGTGCCGCCGCCAATATTCAGGGCAAAAATACTTTTCGTAATACCTACTCTCTCTGTCATCCATTTCTGTTCATTAAATCAGCATCAGTGTAAAGATGAGTATTTTCATATTACCCAGAGACAAAATTTTGTTACACTGATGTTGAATCAATAAAATACTGACAAATTGGAATTTGGATTTTCTAATAAGGGTGCCGGGGACTTCTGAAAGGCTTGGCAAGGGTGTCTGCCTCAAGCCAGAAAAGGTTGGGAACCACTGCAGTAGACACTGGCAGTATTAGTTCGAGGAGAGGTTTTTTAGAAGGTATGCTAATTTGTAAAGGGGAGAGTGTCCGTAAGAAGGTGAGTACTACTGAAAAGGAAGAACCTATAAAATAAACTTTGACCCTTTTGGTAAGTGAAAGTCTGATCGTAAGTAGGTGTCAATACTGATATTGAGGAGGAGGCTTTTAGAAGGTTGCTATCAATATTGATGATGAGGTAGAGCCTGTTAGTAGGTGACATCTAGTCTTTTTAATAATGGTAATTTGTTACTAGATAACCACAAGCAGTGTTGGTCAGGGGTTCTTGTTAGGAGGTAGGGATTGGCACTGGCAATGGGAGATTGTTTGAAGGTAGACACTTGTAGTGTTGGGAAGTACTCATAGACAGTATCATAATTAGGAGTCAGGCATTGACAATATTGGCAAAGAAAATATTTTTAAGGTAAACACTGTCACTGTTGTTAGGAGGAAGCATATTAAGCCCTGGGTGGATCTTATTGGAAGGTAGGTACTGGCACTGCCCTTAATAAAGAGTCAATTAACCTCTTAAATACAAGTCAAATTCTTGTGTGCAGCATCAGATGCCTCATGTACGGTATCTGTTCAGTTGTGTACATGGACGCAGTATAGCGTTAGAAAATTAAATATTAGTTTTGTAAATTATAATACATGAACGTAATATGCGATTTTCTTGGCGTAAATAAAAAATAAAAATAACACCTTGCTATGAGCAAATGTACTGAAGTCGCTAGCATAGGGTCAGGACGCCATCTTGTCGTTTGTCAAGTGTTGTCTGCCCGGTCCAGTTGAGGCCTGGTGTACGCCCTAGGTACCTCGCGAGGTATATATTATTGAAGGAATGCTATGGAGCTAAAATCCATGCATTCCTTCAAGCTATGAAAAACCTATATAACCCGCAATCAGAGAGTGATTGATCAGGCTGCCAACATCCGTGACGACGACGACGACGACGATCCTGATGACCTTAGATTACAGGTACCGATTTACTAAATACAGGTCAGGTTAGGTTAGGTGAGGTTAGGTTTAGGCTAGGTTAGGCACCTATCATAACAAACATGGCGTACCATTCGTCCAGCGCGACTTCGTTACTTACGAAATCTGTTTAGCAACTTTCTTTTTTTTTCGCCAAGAAAATTGCATATTACGTTGATACGTTATAATTTACAAAATTAATCATTAATATTCTAACACTATATCGCCTCCATGTACACAACTAAACATTTGCCTAATGTGCAATACATTGCACGACTTGAGTTATGAAATATAAGGTCACTGCTGTATTACTCGTTCTCTTTCACTCCGGGTAATAATAAACACAGAAAACGTAATCAAACCAGTTGACATAATTCGGGAGTAACTCAGCTATAACTACAAAATAAATCAAATCAAGACACCGACGTCGGCATTTTCAATGTGATAAGTGAATAAATACTGACAACACAGTAGTGTAGGGAATGCCAGTAAAATTAACATTTGTCACTGGGGACCGCTTATAATTGATCGGGTTTACTTTTAAGTTAAAATTTTCTTAATGATATTCTGTGTAAAGGAAAATATTGCCATACTGAGATTCACTTGTTTTGTTCTTAGAATATAGACCTTTGTTTATGCAAATGAGTATAATACTTGACTTATCCAATAGTGATTCACTCTTAACCTGTTACTCGTAAGATCATAGAAAATCTGTATTTAGTTGGATTGGTCAATGATGATAATTAATTTCCTCTGATTCAGGTTTCTGCTTCCTCTCGAGCTGTACCATAGAGGGCTAATGCCAGTTGATGTTGGTAACCTTCTACTTTAGAATTTGTCGACTATATTGGGCCATTCAGGCCCAGCCCTTTGCGACACAAAAGATGAAATAAACACTGACAAGATTTGGTCTGTTCGTGTACGGATCATCATACTTGGGGTGAGCCGTTTCCACCGGACAGCGGCGTTCGCCACACTCCATCATATCTTCATCGAAAGACTTTGCAAGGAGGATTTCCAGCATGTGGAAGACTCCTCAGCTAGACAGGTGAAGTCACGTTTTCTTGCCACAAGGTATCATCACAAAAGGCCGCATTTGATTCGGAGTTCTGAATACGTTCCTAACCAAACAAGTGACTCCCATTTGTCCTTTCAGCAGAGTGATGTAGAAGGAGATGGCAATGATCGCCGCACAAAATGTATTCATTGTAATCACAGTCTATAAGCCATACCTGTGAGTCCTACTTTGCCAACAATGTACACAGTGGCATGCCCCTTATAGTTACACAGTCTTGTAGTACCATTTAGCTGAATCTACTTCCATTCCACGATCAGCTTGAAAAAGAGACGTGTGACTATGTCAGTCACTGGCGGCATCTGTAGGCACTGTTTGTATTTTCTGTAGAATCAACATGCACTCATCTACCCCCATAGATCATCTGCACTTGTACTTTGATGTATCACAAATACAGCTGCATACAGGGTAGCACAGATTGAAAATGTTAATATCGAGGTAAAAGCTTTTTGTGTCATTTTTCTTTGTTAGTATTTTTTACGTCACTTTTTTTTTTGTAGGTAATTTGTTCTGAGATAGTTGGGTTCTTGTTTTAAATCTGTATAGTTTTGTTTAGGTGGCCATCTTGTGTTTGTAATAGGAAGGATGGAGTACGCTGAATGCAGCCAACCTGTGCAGCAGTGTACGTCCAACATTTTCTCGTTAGTCATTAAGCTGAATTTGAAAATCATGATGACACATTGTAGGATTATCAGGCACGTTTTTAATTCTAGAGTGGTTATGATATGTGACACCAAAATGTGGATGTTATCATCATGGCTTGTTACGATCGGACTGTAAATATAATTATATGGTAATAACTGTTCAAATCAAACAGTTCCACCAACTCCATTATTCATTGTTCAGGTTTGTCGTCCAGAGTTAATGCCCTTAAGAGAAGTTTCTGGGCATAATTGTCATTCTCAAAGAATGAATAACATTACTGGAAACCAATTGACGAATAGCAAATTGATCACCTGGGTCAACATCAGTGTTTAAGTTTACATTCAGAGCCGTATTCGCTTTAATTTTGTGAATACCCTGGTGCCTTCGGACATTGACATTACACATGAAAACATTATATACTTCACTAAAAATTGTAGAAAGACAGCCCTGAACATGACAGTATTAGGGTCGATTCACACTACTTTTCACTCCGGCGCTTGGCCTTGGAGCCAAAAATTCCATAAATCAATCAATCAAACACTGTACTTCTCAGACACAGTTTGTCGCTGTTTGGCTTTCATACACAAATTATTTTTACATTAAAATCAGTGGAGCTGCTCACACTATATGTTCTGTCTTATCGGTTGCCATTCCTACAGCCTTCATTTGCACATATTGGATACATATGGAAGAAATCTCTGACAGATGAAAAATATACATAATGGAAACATTCCTCATCACAGCCACAAGTGTGGATGTAACACATGCGAGGTGCTACTTACCTTCAGTCTGTAGAAACTTAGGCTTTGCACAGTGAAGAAATAGTCATGAGTGACAAAAAGTTCATTGAACTGTTCAGAGGCTACGAGGAGCTTGTAGAGTACAAAATCCACCCTTTGGTAGTTGTGTACCCACAATCTTTTCTTTGTAGCTTTAACTCTACTTTCCTCATCTTCATCTAGAAGAAGGGAAATTGCAGTGAGCTCCTTTGCACAATATTTCAATATTTTCTTAGTACCATGCTAGAGCAACAGCTATATGCCAACTGACTACATCCTGGACATATGGTGTGAACAAAGCAACATTTTGATAGAATGCAAACTAAACGTAACCATACAAAGACAAACTATATAGTGTGAATCAGCCCTTAATAGCATGATACAGATCTGATTACACTGCCTCGGCTACAGGAAGTCAACATTTGGTTATAACAAAAACAAATGTCCGTAAAATTTGCCAGTATAGGAAAGGAGGTATATTTCTGATTACTTAGAGAGAAATTTAATTTGCAGATGGATAATCCAGCAGACAAATGTGTTTTTGCAATTAGTCTCATAGATTATACACAGTAATTGGAATGCGAGTTAGTCTGACATTGAATTCGTGCCTGTTTTCATTATAATGATGTTGGAAATACATTTTCTTTGTTATAGATATTTATTTCTACAGTAACATTTATGTGAAAAAATGGAGGGGGTAACATCTGTCTACACCAATCAGAAACCAGGTGATCAAAGCTAGTTTAATTGTCAAGTGGTGTGTTCCCTTTCCAAAATCTCAAACACAAGCTTTATTTAGTTTTTTATATGTGTATACTTTTTACCTCGAATGCACTATTTTTATTTATTTATTCTTTTTAGAATACGTTGAAATGTCTTTTGTGATTGACAGACCCTTGCAAGCACTAAATCTCCATACATCCATAGAACCTATGCTTGTAAGCACAGGTACTGTGTAAACCACCACATATAGGCCTCAGAATATAGTTTTTATGTTTCTAAATAGAAGTGATTCATTGCCAAGCCTAGGCAACATTTCAACAATATGAACTACAAGGTACTCTTTTTCCTAATGTGTAGACAAAAGTGCTGCCAACTACAGATACAGTATCAACAGTAATATATTCTAAACCATAGATTCTATATTTCTGGTATAGTTTAGTACATAAAAAAGGCATAGATATAATATTACCAATTCTAGGACTGTGTAGCGAGTGGTTCTCCAGTCGACATGGCGTCCAGTTTTTCGGTCTGAGCCAATCTCTCCTTCTTTCTCAGTTCCTCCATTGCTGTGGTGTTCCTGGTAAACTCATCTCCCTCCGTCCTACAGCTAGAGAATGGCACTCTTCAACTGAGAAAGAGGCACATAAGGATGGAGGGTTCTGCCACCTCAGGAAATGAGGAAAGAACCCGTCCAATTCCAAGTCTGTACCCTCATTTGAATAAAGTCATCCTCCTCCCTCTCTTACTTTTTCTCCCTCCTTTTTTTTCCTCTTCCCCCCTCCTCTTCTTCACTGTCCTCATTATTCTCCTAATCCTCAGTTTCCTCCTTCTCCTTTCTTCCCACTCCTCCCCCTCCTTTTCCTTCCCTCTCTTCTCCCTTCTTTTCTTCCCTCTTCGCGTCCTCCTCTACAACCTAACATATGTATTTTTTCATCCTGCTCTTCCTCAACATCATTGTCTTCATTTTCTCCTTAAACATCTTTCTCTAACAGATTTCCTTTTTTAAACCTTCAAGTGACATTTTTTTCTTTCTACATGACTTTTCAGTCATTTGGCTTTTTCAAACCACCAAACCAAACCTTCCTCCCTTCTCCCTCTCTCCTTTTCATTCCCTCCTCCTCCTCCTCCTTCCTTCAAGAATCCTTTCATCCTCTCCTCTCTAAATTCCTCCCCCTCTTCCAACCTATTTGGCCAGACCTGCGTTTTACGGCTATACGCTTATGTAGGGTAAGGTAATTTCAAAATATTTATTTTCACCAAAATGTATTGATAAGGTAGTGAAACGCTATACAAAGAGGAAATGTTACAATCATGAGCACTCAGGTGCACACTTGCATGCATGTATTCATGCTCACTCATGTCATTTTCACATAATGTGTAATATGTATATATACATATACATATATATATATATATATTTATATATATATATATATATATATATATATATATATATATATATATATATATATATATATATAAAACAAGATTTTTATATTCAAGTGCACATCCATGTGCATACACACTACCTATAAATATATATACATACACGTGTATGTGTGTGTGAGCAGGAGATTTTCTCTCAAGTCCATTTGATTAAGTTATGGCAAGTTTATAATTGAAGTATCTTGTCCTTTTTTTTTTCTAATAACAGTTTTCCTTCCAAAGGAAATGGAGTAAAGATTTCTCCATACTTCATAGTTTGAGGTGGGGGCAGATTTGGAGGTTTCTGATTGGCTGGCAGTTTAGTGTACTGTGCTGCTGCTTTACTTCATTGATTGACTACACTGTAATATCAGCAGCCTTTCTAACACTTGGAGAGCTCATAGCCAGATCCAGCCATTGTTTACTCAATACAGATATTTTTTTCACAGCCTATAATAAAAAGAAATTATCATGCAGCAGGTCATCAAGGGAAATAAAAGGCCCAGTGATGAAAGTGCAGAAATCAATTTAGTGATTTAACGTAAAATCAAGAAATGTAATTTATTATTTGAAAGTAGTGTTAGACAGACAGACAATTACCTTCAAAAAACTCATGTTATATATAAGTATACAAACTGTGCAACCTACCCTTCAACCCATTTAACATGACCATATACTAAAGTTGTCAAATCAGGAGTCCTGCCATTTATCTACAGGAGCCCTTAAAAACCACCACAGAACATCCCACCTAACAACCCTAAAGAGAAAAGATTTGATGGAAAGTACAGAAGTGTTGACAAAATGGAAGATTACCTATTCTTAGAGGTCTCTTCATAAAAGAGCTATATTCAGCACTGAATAAACAATCAGAAACCTCCAAAGTCAACCCTATTTCAGGTGATAAGTATAAAATTTGCCAAACCTAACTGAACTGTTTCTTCACCAACCTACCACAGGAGAAATGCCAAGAGTTGTGAAAACACATTCTGGTTGAACAATCTTTATCATGCAGTATCCCAAAGTACCTTACCAACTATGAGGTATAGAGACATTTTTAGTCAACTTTCTTTAAAAGACAAAATTATATCTGACAATGAGAAAAAACATGCCAAAAAGCTCTGCAGTCTTAAACTTCACATAACTTATAGTGATATATATATATATATATATATATATATATATATATATATATATATATATATATATATATATATATATATATATATATATATCACATGTTAGACTCATGATTGACAGTTATTTCCCTCCCAGAAGAGAGCTCAGAGCTCATATATATGTGTGTGTATATGTATGTATATACATATGTGACTCACCATGGTCTTGGATCATGTGTTGGACTCATGATCGACAGTTATTTCCCTCCTGGAAGAGAGCTCAGAGGTCATATATGACCGATCTATGGGTAATGCTGTGACCTTACATCCACACACACACACCCAACTCCCTGCCCATGAGAGTTGTAGTAACAGCTCGCAGCGCAATGATACTGAAATTATTTTAGCCGTGGGTGGGGTTAAAACTCGGGCCACCATACTGGCAGCCAAGAACTATAACCACTGCACCATGTGTGTGTGTGTATGTATATATGTGTGTATATATATATATATATATATATATATATATATATAATATACGGTATATATATAGGTGTGTGTGTGTATTTATATATATATGTATATGTATAGGTACACAAAAAGAAATATTACACATGTGTGCACATATTCATGTGTTCATCACAAAAGCCAGACTACATTCCTGACCTGTTTGCACGCTTTCTTAGTATATTACAAAAAATGCTCATATTCACAGTGCTGAAGCTTTCATGAAAGTTGAGGTGTTGTTTTTGTCGTCACCAATTTAGCTGTCGAAAATGTCGTCATGATGTTTCCATATACCTACCACTGTTTTTATTTTTTATTTTGTATTTTTTAAGTGGTTTAAACATGTCATGATGCTTGTAATTGATCACTGTGACTTTCTGATAGGGTACATTCTGAGTATATCATAATATTTTTTCATACTGCCTCAATTTTTCCAATGTATAAATCTTTGTATATTTCTACATCGTCACACATAGTAGCAGTGACAATTTCTTGATACCAGAAACATGGTCTTCATGAAACATGTCTTCTGGTGCATGTTTGTCAGCCAAATGTTTAGTCAGTCAAAGGATGAAAATGATAAGTATTTTCAGAACCTGATATGTAAGCACTACCTAAGTACCAAATGTTGCATTTCATCATGTCCTTTTTATTCTTCTTAATTTTCCCTCTTCTTTTTTCCTCCTCCTTTTCCATTTTCTTTTCCTCTTATTTTTCCTCCTTTTCATTTCTTTTCTTCATGTATTTTTTCCTCCTCATTATTATCCTTCTTCCCTTTCCTTGTCAATTTTCCTTTCTTCCTTGTTTTTCTTTTCTCTTTTTTTCTTTTATTTTCCTTTAATTCTTTAAATTCCCTTCACCTCTGATTTTGCTTTTCATTTTCATTATTCTCCTATCTATTTTCATTACCCTTCTTTTTCTTTGTTTTTCTTCTTTTCATTCCTTTTCTTCTCATCATTATTTTGTACTACTTTTGCTTTCCATTTCCACCCTTTCCCTTTTCTTTCCTTTTTTTTTCCATTTTAGCTGCCTTGCTTTTCTTTTCCTTTTTCTCTTCTTTAGTTTTATTCCATTCTTTCCCTTTTCCTTCCTTATTATTATCGCTCTTTTTCTTTTCCTTTTTTCTTTCTCTTTCACTTTTTCTTTCCTTTTCTTTCTTTTTATTCTCATTTCTTTTTCTACTCTAGTCATTTTTTTTTTTATATATTTCTCATCCTTTTCTCTTCCTTTCCTTTTCTTTGTTCAACTTTCATTTTTCTCATTTATCTTAATTCTTTTTCTCTTTTCTGCTTGTCATTTTCTGTTTCACCTATACTTTACTGTTATTTATTCCTCTTTCCCTCTTGTTATTTTCTTTTTCTGATTATTTCCTCTCTCTGTTTTCTTTCTCTCATCCTTGTAACTTGACTTGATTCCATTATTCTCTTGTTCATGCAGTGGTGACATTGTTGCCGTTGTTTTTCTCTCGGCGAGGGAGTGTGCATCTATATTCACCCTACAGTCTTTGAAGTGTTTGTTTGGCAGTTCTTCAGATTTCCAGTGACCAATTCATTCATGTCATCTTGTGTCCTTCATGAGGTTATCACTCACACCCACTGACTCTCTTGACACAATGGGCCTAGAGGAATTCATCTCCATCTGTTATCATCTTCAACCAAATCCACCATCTTATCAGGGTCAACATCCAGGAGTCTTAGGTGTGCCTTTATAACATCCATCCACCATGTTCTGGCCCATCTTCTTATGCCATTCATACTTTCAGAGAAGACGTGATGCATTGTTCTCTCTCTCTGGACCAGTTCTGAGAGTATGCCAGATCCACCTTATCCATGATGACTTCAGGTCATCAAGGTCATCAAAGTATGATGTCAGTTTGGAGACTTCTCGTCCTTTTTCTCCATAAGTCCATACTGACATCACATATTGGCTCACAAGTTGTCTTGAGAGAGTTGTCTATTGTTCCTAATTTGCTGCAGTGTTACTGTCCAATGGCAATACATATCATCATTCTTCCCAGTAGTTTTAGTCCCTGATAATTTCTTATTTTATATTATAAACCTATTTACTTTTCATTTCTAAATAGTGTTTACATCTTTCAGTATTGTCACTTGATCCTCATTGGCCTTGCCATAAAATCACTCAAACAGGGTTTTCTATTTCCCTGCTGTCATTATTTTTTGCAGCATATTTCCCTTTCAGGTTCCTTTATCTTGTCCTCTGGGACAGCCCCTAAGTGTTTTGCTAATGAGCTGTTGTTCAACTATCCAGAATAGATGGAATATATGAAGACATGGGGAAGACCAACTGCATGGTTTCCACATATGTTTTACAGGGACCATTTCTTCTCATCTCTATGAACTATTCACTGTATCCCTGGTGAATCCAACATGAGGCTCATTGGGATTTGAATTCAGATGAGTAACATTAAGGTGATGTCATAGCTATTCTGAATGCTGAGGGGTCGGGCTTCATCTAGTTTGTCATTTTCCTTTGGAAGCTTCATGGGGGATGCTCAGTCCGATGGTTCAAGGTTTTGATTTGGATCATAGATGCAAATGTTGCCAGAGATTGCACACAAAGGATATTTACCAGTCACCTAATATGAATATTTCACTTTAGCTATGATCAGCCTTTGCATGTTTGGAATAATAATCATCTCTCCTTTCACTTTTGTCTTTGTCTGCTTACTCAAATTCAAGGCCATGCAGTGTGCACCATTGTTCCTTCTCTCTACAATTTCCACTTCACACTTCCCTTTTAAGCTGATTTTCTTAGAATATACATCACTTTCTTATTCTCAATAACATTCATTTTTGTCATCAAAGTAGCTACACAAATAGAACAAAAAAAGATTTTGTGAAATTGTGTTTCATATCAGGTTCAGAATGGTAAAGGCGTGCAAGATTTGATTGGTCTGACAAACGTTTCTATCTTAGTTTAGTCAACTTTGCCAAAGTCTGATCACCAGGGAGCTGTCCTATACACTTACGCTCCCATGGGTCAGTGTACTGTATATGATAAAAGAAGAAATTATAGATGATTGTGAATAGAGTTAGATATTATATAAATGGAGAGAAACTTATATACGCTTACGCTTAGAGTGACTTGTTGTCTGATGAAATGATGAGCTTTGTAGAGAATGGTATTATGCACACACATAGAATGAGTTAGTGTTATTTCTTGCACCATGTGAGTCTATGAATAGATTGGAGTGTTGTCACTATAGTCGCTCAGACAAAACGAATTTGCTATTCATTTGATCAATTCTTTGTTTTTGTGGGTGTATGCATGTTTGTTTAAGTGTATACATACATATGTGTATGTATGCATGCATGTATGTATCGAATGAGTGAGAAATGTGGAGATAAGGTAGAGAACAGATAGGGTAGATCACAAAGAGCTGAGGTGGATTGGGATATGGAAAGAATGGATAAAAAGAGATGAATAAAAAGTGTGGAAAGCTGAAGTAGGTAAAGTAAACTTCAGAGGAGGGCTGAGAATGAGGTGAATTGATTGGATAGAAGGGGCAGTGGGATCAAGAGGAATGTCCATCAAGCAAGGAAGAGAGAGTGCAAAAGATAAGAATGAATGGAGAGTGATTGTAAATGGATGAAGAAATGATGTGACCAGATTTTTTTTCTTTGCCTGCTTTATAAATTTTTCAAGTGGGTGATGGGGGTGGTCACCATATGATAAATCAGTGGGGGTTAACCAGTTCCTGATGTTGGGCCCTGCTGTGGAGGTGCTGTGTCTCACTGCACTGTCTTTGACCCAAGTGGTGTGTGTATGTGGGTGCACGCTTACAAATATAATGTAGTATATATTTACATTTAATAGTTTAGTATGAGTATGTATTTTGCAGCTGATGTTCAGATGTCCTGTTACTGTGTCTGAACTGTACTTGCTCCCACTTTCATGATAAATATAGTTTTGTTTCTGCCTGTCTTGAGGAGGTGACATGTTGCTCTGTCGCCCATAATAACCCAGTTGATGTTCAAATAGTGAAGCCTTGTTTTAGGGTTCACGACTTGCATTCAAGTCAATGGCAAAGAAGGCTGTCATGTGTCCCCTACCCCCAGATGATGAAGTGTCTCTTCCTTAAGTTTTGTATAACCTATATTTTCATATTCGACTTTTAGACTTGCATATTATGTATCTAGTTAAGTATGTCTGCATTGCATGCATTTCATTGTTTATTGTCACAAGAGAGATCACTGGGAACTGAGGGAAGAGCCATAATATTATTCTCTTTTCGGGGAGAGCAGCTAGAGGGGTCATGGGCAGAGCTAGAGGCAGATTGTTGCAGGTCAGCCAAATGTCTGCCTCGCTAGAGTCCCTGAATGACTCATCAGTTGTGAAAAAGTTCCAAGCTTTAGAAAACAGTAAACAGTTATTTTTGCCGCCACTAGTGACCCCTCTTCTCACAATATATATTTTGTAAATGTTTTTCTTTTCAGTACGAATTAAAAGAAATAGAAAAAAAATTGTCAACTAACATCACTACTCAGCACAACTGTAGAAGCCCAACTCTGGGGTCATGCTTACCTTCCCATTTTCTTTAACATGTTCCTGTAAACACAACTATCCAAGAAACTCTGTCATTTTAGTGTGTGAAAGATAATTTTCATAACTTCATTTGTTGACTTTACAGTCATCTGTATTCGTGTTTATATTTATACTACTGCAAACAATTACTCAATATACATAAAAAAAATCCTGAAGTTTGGTTGTAGGGAGTATTTTCTGAGTAACCACTTTTGTCCATAGCCCTATGGGTGACAGGTGCACCTTTTACAAAAATCTTTAATGGAAAACTAAAACATTAGTTACCCAAAACCATACACACATGAAACACTTTATTTCACTTTTATATTTTTACAGCTCACTATTTTGCCAATACTAATGTGAGATTTTTATAACATGATGGTATTTAGATACTTTTAAGGTAATGCCAACTGACTTTTCATGTCGTATGCACCTTTAGTCTATCGTATGCATCATGAATACAATGATGACATATACCATTTGCATCACTTCTTTAATGTTGTATTTTTCTTCAAAAGTATGTTTAACTTCTCCTAGTGTCCTGGCACCACAATGCCAGACCTTCCTCAAAGATGCTGTATTATCGACAACATGACTGATAATATTTCTTTTCTTTAGGTGAGAAGCTGTGTGCTTCTTACATTCTAACTTGACCATTGGTTTACCTCTGGGATCCTTTTTTTTTTTCTTTTTTTTTTTTGTAAGACCAGAGAACTTTTGAGCTCCTTTTCATGTTGAGAATATAGTACAGATGCTCCTCTACTTACATTCATTCATTTTTTTTTTTTTTTACAGTCAGTTCAAACGACAAACTGAACATGCCTTGCCTCCTCCTCCTCCTCCACCATCTCAATTTATGTTGCTTGAATTTAATTGATTTGAAATTAATGTTATTATTTTACAATGTTATGTGTATAATTAATGATTTAGGGGTGTTTTATAAGATACGGTAATAGAATTTACGGATGTATAGTACAGTAACAACTTACGTTCATTTTCAACTTACGTTCGGCCGTTCGGAACGTAACTAAAACGTAAGTTGAGGAGCGTCTGTATATCATTTGTAAAATATTCAAGGCTTTTGTGCTAGGAGTATGTATCATCTTCATGTCTGGAGTTGGGGCTTTAGATTTTTTTTAATTAGATGGCTTGTTGTACCACTGTCATATAAAAATTCAAATATCCTTTGTATAAACAGTCACATTTAGTGTGTGGGGGGGGTTCTTAAATGTATACCTTTTGAAAACAAAAGACAGTAAATGCAGCCATCAGAATGGTTGAATGGGTACCAATTTTTACCAGTTGCATAATGCTGAATCCAACAATACCAAATGGACGTACCAGTCAATATTTTTATGACCTTTCATTGACATTGGCAGCCCATGTGAGAGATCACTACACTCCCTTCTCCATCCCCCTGAAGAGTCACTTCATCAAGTCACCATCCTTTCATAGTAGTGGTATACTTCACAGACTTCATGTTATAGTACAGTACATCAAATGTGACTTTATGCTGGAAGTTTACATAATAGGAGACTGCTGCTCCCAAGCCTAAATAGGTGGAGAATTGCAACCATTGAGTGATAATCCATATAATTATGCCTGTTAAAGCAAATGGTTGACTTGGCCTGCCTTCAGCTCTTCAACCATATGTTTTGGTTATTCTGAAATGGCTTCATGATTCTGGTCCTCATCGCCGTAGAGCTCTTGGTCTGTATCAAACTAGTCAGAACCTTGTCCACCCTGTGTAGCAAACAACCTGTTGCAGGTCAACAGGTTCCTGATATACCGATGGGGAAAGGTGAGCCAGGTCAATAAGTAGTTACAAATGGCATTGTCTTGTGTCTCATGCTCAGTGATAGTTCCCAAAAGCCATGCTGCTGTTTTGCTTTTAGTAGGTTGGATTCTGAAGTGCACAGGGGAGGTAGGCAGGCAGGCAATACTGACAGACATTCAGCTGCTCCACTGGTCATGAGGACCCAAAAAATATCCAGCTCAGAGGCTCATAGTAAACTTCACTTTGCTTGGATGTTTAGTGACACTTTCTTGGGATTACTGTGAGTCCTCAGATAAGAGATACATAATTTGTCAAACTTTTAAGTTAATCATTTTGGTACAGTGGAAAACTCTTTCAACTCAATAGTATCAGCTGCTAGAGGTATACTCCAAAATGAATAGATTCTTGGGAATTCTAGACTTTGCTCAGATCAGGTGAGGTTTCTCACATCCAAACAAAAGGGTCTAATGTCTGCTGGAACAGAATAAAGTGTATCAACATTTCCAAAAGGCTAACTTTTGAGTTTGCCTAAATTCCATTTCTACAAGGTGCCAATGGTATGAGATGTGACACCATCTGACAGTTTGGACCTAAAGCATTGCTGTTTGAGCGACTATTTGTAGTAGAAATAGGATCATCATACCTTGAGAGACAGAGGTGCTTCTTGGGACAGACGAAACCACATTTCTAGTAATTCTTAGAGCTTGGAGTTTTCTTTAAGGTTAAGAAATCAGCAATTCAAATAATTTCACCATGGCAGCCATAATAAAGTTCTTGACACCTCATTTCAATTTATTGATGCTGTTATAGTACATTGCAAAATCCTATGTCATATAATCCTGAAATTCATTCCAATTAATGCACTAATGAGACTATCACATTCCAAGACCAAAGTATCTTGCAGCCCCTGAATATACAAGATGAATTTTTTGTCACCCTCTAAGCTAGAGTTTCTTAACATTTTGCAATCTCAGTAATCTCTGTAGTTAGGTCTAGGTCATGTAGCACCCCCTGACATCTGGTTACAAGAACTAGAGTTGCTACATTACTACAAGGAGCAAACTTTTCTAGCACTCTCTAAAATTCATGTTGGCATTCCAGGTTAAGAAACACTGCTCTGAGTTGTCTTCCAAAGTGGCAACTACTCTAGTTGACACAAAACAGACATATAACTTCTCTGATGAAATAGTGGCATCCCATGCCATTAACCCTTCTGATGTGCTCTACCTTCCAACAAATTAAGTCATCTGAGATCTAAAACTGAAGGACTTTTTGCCCAAGTTCCAATATTCAGTGAAACAAGATTGCTTGACGATGACTGATGTAAATTCCTAAGTATTGTATGTAATTGGCAACTAACGCCAAGTCTATCAAAAGAAACACCATGTGAAGATGTCTTTATCAGAATGACGTTTTGCTTTATCAAGCACATAGGGTGACAGTACATAGTACCATACATACATATACATACATATACCAAGGCTTTTTCCCCCTTCCAAGGGAGGTAGCCACAAAAAGAAAGGCATAAAAACACTCCCACCCATTTCATCCCTAAAAACACTCCACACCCCTCCCACCCTTCCTCTCATCTGAGCACCTCCTGGATGACGGGTCATCCCTGAACCCTGCCCACCGCCCTGGGTCAGAAGCAGTGTCGCAAGACACAGTACATCCACAGCAAGGCCGCTTCATTTAATCGGCGACCCCCCCTCTCCGTCCCCCCTTGCATATAAGGAGAGGACGGGGAGAAATCCCTTCGGGCTGCGTCAAAATTTACTCACACATACTACCCCACCCCCCACCCCCCCGCCTATTCCTCCTCATGTCGTCACAACATCATCCATATACAACCATTCTCCACTCACCTCTGTCTTCCGTCCTCTCCCTTCCTTCCTCAACAGACATTCCCCTTTTCCCCAAAGCCCCCTTCACCCCATCCATCCACCTCATCCTAGGACGTCCCCTCATGTTCACTCCCTCCACATCTGCCTTCCATACCTCTTTTACTAGTCTTTCGTCACTCATTCTTTCCATGTGTCCAAACCATCCTAATATTCTTTCATCAACCCTCTCTCCCAAATCCTTTTTCACCCCTGTTCTCCTCCTCACCTCTTCATTTCTCACTCTATCTAGCCTAGTAACCCCCACCATACTTCTCAGACACCTCATCTCAAACACATTCAAACTCCTTCTCTCTTCTTCTCTCTTATGTTCCACGTTTCTGCCCCATACAGTGCTGTTGGCACAATCACTCCTTCATACAGTCTCCTCTTCGCATCCATTCCCAAATGTCTATTTCTCATTACACTCTTTAAACCACCAAGGCATTTACTCGCTTCTCTCAATCTACATTCTACCTCCACCTTCACTCCACCTTTTCCTGCTACACTTGCACCCAAGTATCTAAAACTATCCACTTCCTCCAGTCGCTCTCCCTTAATGTTCACTTCCAGTCTACTGCCACTTTCACCCCTTGTACATCTCATCACCTTACTTTTACCCACATTTATCTTTAGCTTTCTTCTATCACATACTCTCCCAAACTCTGCCACCAGCTTCCTCAATCCCTCCTCTGACCCTGCCACAAGCGCAGTGTCGTCCGCAAACAACAGCTGGCTCACCTCCCACTTTTCTCCATTTTCTTTAACCATCTCCAATCCCTGACTCACCACCCTAGCATTCACTTCTCGCACCACCCCATCCATGTATAAGTTGAACAGCCAGGGCGACATAACGCATCCTTGACGAAGTCCCACCTTTACTTCAAACCACTCACTCTCTCCATTTCCAATCCTAACACATGCTCTACTACTCACATAAAAACTCTTGACAGCTCCCAAAAGCTTTCCTCCTATCCCATAAATCTGCATAACCTCCCACAGTGCCTTTCTGTCTACCCTATCATAAGCCTTTTCCAGATCCATAAAAGCCCAAAAAACATCTTTCCCCTTTCCTATAGCTTTCTCACATATCTGTCTTACCACAAAGATCTGATCTACACAACCTCTACCCGTCCTAAATCCACACTGTTCCTCACCAATTACTCCTTCTGTTCCTCTCCTAATCCTCTCAATTAAGATTCTCCCATAAGCCTTCCCTACTACACTCAACAGGCTAATCCCTCTGAAATTACTACATTCACACTTGTCCCCTTTTCCCTTGTAAAGAGGAACTATACAGGCACTACTCCAGTCCTCCGGTACTTTACCCTCTCTCCAGCAAACATTAAATAATCTCACCAACCAGTCCACCATCACTGAACCTCCCTTTTTCAGACATTCTGCATGACATCCATCCAGACCAGGTGCCTTACCTGCTTTCATCATCTTTACAACTGCCTTCACCTCATCCTTCCTTATTTCTCCTCCGTTCTCCTCACTCATCACTCTCATTTTCTTCGTATTTCCCACTGCAGCTATCTTTCCTTCCCTATCCTCCTTCACATTTAGCAACTCCCTAAAATATTCTGCCCATCTTCCCCTCACTGCCATCTCTTCCATTATCAACTCTCCATCTGTACCTTTTACCTTTTCTTCCCTACTTGATTCGCCTCCTCTTCCTCTCTTAATTTCTTTCCAAAACATCTTTTTATTACTTTCAAAATTTTCTGTCATACTCCTACCCCATTTCACATCTGCTCTCCTCTTTGCCTCCTTTACCTTTTGCTTTACTTCTCTTTTCTTTTCTTTGTACCTCTCATATGACTCCCCTGTCCTCTTTTGTAACCAATCTGTGAATGCTCGCTTCTTCTCTTCTACAACCTTCTTTGTTTCCTCATCCCACCATTCACTACCCTTTCTTCTATTTCCCCCTGTCCTTCTTGTTCCACACACCCTCCTTGCACACTTTAAGACTCCCTCCTTGAACCATCCCCATTCCTCCTCCACACCCATCTCTGCTCTATCCTTTACTCCCTCCCACTCCTCCTTCAGCTTCTTTTCGTACTCCTTCTCCTTTTCCTTTTCATTCAAGGAGTTCACTCTAAGAACCTCCCTACCTTTTGTCCCTTTCCTCCTTCTCCATCTATCCTCCACTCTCAACTTACCTTCCACCAAAAAGTTGAAAATAGTACCATAACTGTACTTTATAAAGCTCCAACAAGCAAAACATCCCAAATGTTCAAGGGTGAACAGCATTTTAATCCACAATGTTGCTTCATACCTTCACAAGTGAAAGGGTAAATTGGGTCTTTTTCACATTAAAATATCAGTCACACTGGTCTTGTATACCTCTGGATACAGCAGTAATTTGGAATTATTGGTAAGGAAAATTTGCGGTCACACTGAAAGCATTCTGAAGAAAGTTTTTTTTAATGCACCTTAACATATTTTTCTGTTACTGTTTGTGAACTGCATTAGTACACCATGGAAAAGTCAATAAGCAATAGCAGACCAGAAAAGGCAAACATTTACCTTCAGAACTTCTTTGATGATCAAAATGAGTTCTGGTGGTTTAATATGTTGTCTCTTGAAATTTGAAATAACATTTGAATTATTAGAAATAATGTTAATAAAACAATTACCTTGTCCATTTGATTAATAGAAATCCTATGAAGCATTAAGCATCCATTCTTCTGCAGTTTTTACTAGATATTCTTTTTCATCTTTCATTTAGTCTAAGTCAAAGAGTTTCCAAGAGATCTAAACTTGCATTTGGATTTTATCCTGATGATGTGACAAAATCCTTATGTAGTGTGAAATCCAGAATTAAACAAGATTTTAGATCATAGTACTATAGAACCACCATAGGATTCATGTGAAGTTTGTGGTGTTCTATCCATATATGTTTCTCTCTCTCTCTCTCTCTCTCTCTCTCTCTCTCTCTCTCTCTCTCTCTCTCTCTCTCTCTCTCTCTCTCTCTCTCTCTCTCTCTCTCTCTCTAACTATAGCTCCCCTTCCTACTCTATTGGTGGAGGGGAACATTTTTCTGAGTTGGCACTTTCCTTAATGTGATAACATGTACTGCTACTATATTCATATGATGCCCCTCTCTGTGCGCCTAGGTCTTCCCAGACACAATAGTGTACTTCATGGTTGCAATCTGCTTCACAAATGTTTAACCCCTTCAGCACAGTAATGTACAAGTTTTATTTATTCATTCATTATTATTATAATTTTCTAGTGGATACTAGGCATTTTTATCTCACTCACCACGTGGGCTCACATCTAAGTGCTGGACAGCAGCAAAGTGTTCCTAAACGTGATCACCCCACCACAGGCCCTCAGCTTAGCATAATAGTTTAGTAGTGGTCAAAGCAACAAATATAAAGAGAATGTTATCGTGTTGGATGGGTTAATTTGATCTTGCTTTCTGTCACTGCTCATGATCTGTTCTGATTCCCAGTGGCTCGACAGTCATCTCAATCCTCCACATTTCGTCCATCAGCCTTCATGTCACCTTTGTGATAACCAGTAGTTTCCATAAATGCATCAAAAAAATGTCAACAACATCACACTTATGCTCATTTGGTAACAAGTTTCTGGATCAAACTCCTGGAATACAGATTGCTGATGTTATAAGCTCTGTTTAATGACCAATACCAACATACCAAAATTTCACATACACTTCTCACCCAACATACAACCTTACCAAGCCAGATTAAGCCACTGTGGTGATGTACAGAGGCAGTATCATCCCTTGGGGATATAGTGGTTCTACAGTGAACCATTAAAGCTGAACTACACAACACTTTCAGCTTCATATATTTTTTCAATATTTAGTCATTACTAATATAGCCATAAAAAGTTTTGTGCAAATATAACCATAAAGAGTTCTGTGCATATATAGCCAATAATTGCAGTGATAATAAGTATTAGTCTGTTTCCACACTTCTGTATCTGAAAGCATTTGAGTTTAGATGATATTTAGCAGTGTTTATCCTTGAGTTTGGTGAACGAGTAAGGACATGTTGCTCCTTTTTTATGAGTCTTGGGTGTGTCTGACATTAAATTAAATGTATGAATATAACTTTAAACTTTTTGGGGATGCTTAAAGGATTAGGAAATTACAGGTTAATTGATGTTTGATTTGTAACTGCAAACTGCACGCTTCTCTGCTTCTAAAAACATGATTGAGTCTAGAGTTTATATGACAGTTTATGTTGGACTGAAAATAACTAGCATTTTAAGGATATTTAGGGATGTTGGATATTACAGATCATGAGATATTTTGTTTATCACCATTTCTTCTCCATCATCTTCATCTGAACACCTATGTAGATGAAAGTTGTGCATCTGCCACAATATCAGATGCATGACTTTATACTTTCAGGTGTGATGAATCAATGTCGAATGATAAATTCTACTTGGATACGCTTATTTGTCAGGCAATGTTAACCGATAATTAAAATGTGTATGGACCTGGTGTCTTATTGGCCTTTATATGTTTGAGACATAAGCACATGAACAGGCATGGTGCTATTATGCAATGACCTTTTTTTGAGTGGACACTAAAAGGAAGTTAGCCAGCCAATGCATGCACTCACCCCACACTCATTTGTTTCACTAAGAAATATATATATATATGTATATAATATATATATGTATGCTAATAAGAACATGGGTACGTGTGTTCACTTATGCAAAGTAGACCACTTGGAAAAAGGAAACTAACGAAGCAGAGTGCTTTTGTATATTACATCTTCAGTGCAACAAGTACACTGAAGATGTAATATACGAAAGTGCTCTGCTTCATTAGTTTCCTTTTTCCAAGTGGTCTACTTTGCATATATATGTATATATATTAGCTCATGTGAAGGGCTACCCTTGTCCTCAATCCACCATCTGGGCCAGAATCAATGTAGCAAGACAGAAATTTCAATTGATATTAAGACTCTTAGAAAAAGTTTGACAGTGACATAAATAAATATAACAGGATTCTCATTCCCAACAGACTATAGTCGTAACCCACATTTCGGCAGTATCCTACACAACTGTGCAGCCCTATACTGGATCCGCTCTGGTCATCTCACATGGGCAAGAGCTAGAGTCTTACAATGAATCCCTAGTCATTGTATATCTTAAGACAGGTTCTAACAGTATCAAGACAAAAGCTCACACTCTTAAATAGACAGACCCTTCCATCTTCGAAATCATGCACATTTTAACTCTAGATTATACTAAAGTATACAGTCTTACATTAGACATATTACCTTATATAATGACAATATATTTACAGAATTGTCAAAATTATAGAAACCAGTTCTCAGATTTAAACTATGAAATGTTTAATACGCCAAGATTCGGTGATATTTCAGTCTAACAAAATTACAAATTACATCTAACATGCTCATAAATAACTCTATGTATGACATGTTTTTTATAATATAGATTGAATCAACCTAGTGTTAAATCATAACTTGTTTGTTCAATGAAAATTTGTCACATTTGCGTTGTCACAAGGGTTCTCGATAGTGTTGATATTCTTGAAATGCTTCAATTATGTTATACCCACTCAATGCATAAGGAACTCCTGGTAAACTTTCATGGGGAGAAATTAAAAGCATGTATACCTGTCTACAGCAGCGTTTCTTAACCAGGGTTCCCCGGAACCCCAAGGTTCCGCAAAAGATCCCTAAGGGTTCCGCGAGAACAAGTGAGATAAGCTAATGCACTTTTGATTTTTCTTTAATTTCATATACGTAATATAACCAAATACGCACGACATATTATTGGTTATTGTAATAATGTAATATAGACATCATCCTATCTAACCTATTATTACGTTGAAATTCAAATGAGAAATATTTTTTTTTCCCGCAGGGGTTCCTTGAGACATGCATTTTATTTTAAAGGTTACGCAAGGGTATAGAGATTGAGAAACTCTAGTCTTCAGAGAGAAAGCTTTTGATAAAGTACTTCACAATTGACTAGTGTTGAAACTAGAACATTGGAGAACTAACAGATAAACTACTGTATTTTTTTCACCTTGGTCTTTGGATCACGTGTTGGACTCGTGATCGACAGCTATTTCCCTCCCGGAAGAGAGCTCAGAGCTCTTATGACCGATCTATGGGTAATGCTTTGACCTTTCACACACACACACACACCCAACTCCCCGCCCACGAGAGTCAGAGTAACGACCCGAAGCACAGCGATACCGAAATAATTTCGGCCCTGGGCAGGATTCGAACTGGGTACTACGAGCACGCACCGTACTTCCCAGTCCAGCGCTCTACTTTTTAAAAGGGAAGGTACGTGAGGACAGAATTAAAGTAAAAGATGAAGAGATGATGGAAAAAATAGACACCTTGATCCTTTCAATGATATGGTCCACACAGGGCAGTAACCAATATGGTTCCCAACTGCAACGATGCATAAATTAAAATCTGAAAATCGTATTTGGAAATTAAGGATGTAGACCAAGTTGGTATGAGAAATTATAGAATATTAAACGGGACATTCCGAGCGTTGCTCCATTCCTGCGTATTATGATTTGGTAAATTCACTATTTTTTCCTCTTTATAAAGGTTGTAAGCTTTTGTTGCGAGATCTTGCTTTATGAATTTTGCCATGGATTGATGATCGATCACCGGTGTTGATTTTTACACATGAAAATTATAAACAATCGTGTAGCTGATATATGAAATGTGAAACTTGCCAACAATGAAATATCAACAATCCTTGCGTCTTTACGGATTAGTGGATTACTCAAATCAATAACAACTCCCTTGAACAGCATTTTGAAACGTTTTTTATCCTTTGAATGTTGTTCTAAAGATATCCTTGCAAACACCTGGCAAACTTCCAACCGAAATATCACACTGGGCCATTTTTCCTCCCACATTCTACAGCCAATCTCCATCTCAATAACTAGAATATAACTTTGCTTACAAAAATCTAGATGTCTCTAAAAACATTTCAACAGTATGTCCAAAGCGTCGTTAACACGGCGCTTTTTATTCGCTGTGGACAAGCATCTTCGTGAGCGACTAAAACCATGAATTTGAAGTGTCCGTTTGACGCTGCTATACAGTTAGGCCGGTTAACACGACGCTGATTTCGACGCTAGCATTCTTTATTGGCTACAAAAACGCTAGACGCGCCAAATAGACGCTGCGAATACATCATTTTAATCGTTAGCGAATTACATTGTCTTGCAGTTTAGGTGTTAACACCATGCCTTGTCTGGGAATTAACACGCTTGTCCAAATGGTATAAGTTTGCAATCCCTTGATTTACTATTCAGTTTATATATATAAATATATATATATATATATATATATATATATATATGGTGGACGGTAATGGTGCTTCAAAAACAGTGCAAGTGAAAAAATGTAAAAATGGCACCATAAGTGCAACTCTTTCTTTCGTCCGACTGTGGTGTTAGTTGTGATTTACAAATGTGTTACTACATTTCTCACCAGTGATGTATATATATATATATATATATATATATATATATATATGCACATGACAGTTTGTGGGTAGAGTTAACCCAAACAAATGGACAAAAAATGAATATAGGTGTAATATATAGGCCAAAGACATTATCATTAGCAGACGACAAACTGTTATTTCAAGAACTGTCTAGTTTCTGCAACCGGGATTTATTGATAATGGGTGATTTCAATTTTACTGACATTGATTGGATGACCCTTGAACATGGCCATATAGGTAGTCGCTTGATTGATTTTCTTGGTGACAATTACTTAATTCAGCATGTAAAAGAGCCCACAAGATATGGACACTTACTCGATTTATTGATCACTAGCCGCGAAAGCATGGTAACTGATGTAGAAGTCGGTGAATCTGTTGCAAATAGCGATCACAACTTAGTCAGATTCAAACTCCTAAACAATTTTAGAATAGATACTTGTGCTTCTAAAATACCCGATTTCAGTAAAGCTCAGTTCATAGAACTACGTCAGGAGCTTCAGCTTACAGATTGGGAGGCAAAATTAAACGAAAGGCCTGTAGATCAGATGTGGGAAATATTTCAAAATACGCTCACTAAGATGATTCAAACTTACATTCCTTTTAAGGACAGACGTCCACCAAATCAGGCTCGCCCAAAGTGGCTCGACAAAGAAACTGAAAAAAGTATTGCTAAAAAGAGACAGGCTTATAAGAAATATAAGTGCTCGGGTGCATCTAATGACTATGAAAGTTATGTATCAATACAGAGAGATTTAAAAAAGACAATAAGAAAAAGAAAACGACAATACGAAATGAACATCGCTGAGAAATCCAAAGAGAATCCCAAAGAATTCTATAGTTACATTAGAGATAAAAAGGTTGTTAGGAATCACATTGGTCCACTATTATCTGCTGACGGTCAACTTGAATATTCAAATGAAGGAATGTGTAATCTCTTAAACAATTATTTTAGCTCGGTATTCGTAAACGAAACACCTCAAAGTGAATTCCAAACTGAAACCTGTGAAAAGTCTGGGGTAAACTTACTCACTACGGTAAATATAACAAAAGAAAAAACTAAAAGGTGTATAGACAAACTCAAAGTTAATAAAACACCAGGGCCTGACGGTTGGCATCCAAGAATCTTAAAGGAAATGAAAAATGAGATTGTTGTTCCATTAGAAATTATTTTCAAGAAATCCATCATATCCGGAGATGTCCCAAGAGAATGGAAGCTAGCTAACGTTACTCCCATATTCAAAAAAGGTGACAAAAAGAAACAAAATAACTATAGGCCTATAAGTTTGACTTCGATCGTAGGAAAAATAATGGAAACTATCATCAGAGATGCTATCGAATATCATTTAGAAAGTAACCGTTTGATAAATGATAGCCAGCATGGTTTCAGACGGAAACGTTCTTGCGTGACTAACTTACTCGAATTCTACAACACAGTTATCTCGAATTATGACAAAAGAAACAATATAGATTTAATATATCTAGACTTTGCAAAAGCTTTTGATACCGTCCCACACGAAAGACTACTTACTAAATTAGCTTTGCATGGAATAAGTGGTAGCCTATTAGGTTGGACTAGTAATTGGTTGAAAGGTCGAAAACAGAGAGTTGTTTTAAATGGAAAAACTTCTGGATGGAAAAGTGTTGCAAGTGGAGTTCCTCAGGGTTCCGTTCTTGGGCCACTTCTATTCATATTATATATAAATGATATAGACCATGGACTAAAATCTACTGTTTCCAAATTTGCTGATGATACAAAACTGTGCGGAGTGGCAAAGGATCACTCAAACCAATTAGATATTCAAGAAGATTTAGATCAATTACAGCAATGGTCTGAAAAGTGGCTAATGAAATTTAACACAAGTAAATGCAAGGTAATGCACATAGGTAAAAATAACAGTAAGTACGATTACAAGTTATTTGGAAATTCGTTAACAAAAGTGGATAGTGGAAAAGATCTCGGCGTAATTATCAGTAACGACCTCAAATCATCCAAACAGTGTATTTCAGCCTCTGAGAAAGCAAATAAGATTCTGGGATTGATTGCGCGATCTTTTGATTTCAAAAGTCCATCACTCATTAACAAGCTATATAAATCGTTAGTTCGTCCACATTTGGAATATGCTGTTTCCGTATGGTCACCGAATCTCATTAAAGACATTGACAGACTGGAAAAAGTACAACGGCGAGCCACAAAACTTATTCCAAATATCAAAAATAAATCATACGAAAATCGACTTAAGCACATGAATCTGTTTTCCCTAAAAAAGCGTAGACTCAGAGGTGACTTGATACAGGTCTTTAAGATTTTAAAGGGAATTGACAACATCAAAAGTGACCAAATTTTCACATTGAATGAGAATCAGACAAGAAACAATGGTCTCAAACTGTCCGGAAATAGATTCAATTTGGAAGTAGGTAGAAACAACTTTGCCAACCGTGTAGTTAATGAATGGAATAAACTTCCTGCACAGGTAGTGCAATGTAGTTCAGTTCAAAGCTTTAAGAATCATTTAGATAAATACCTAAGTAAGATGCTGTAATGATTATGATTTATGTTATATTATTTGTTTTTGTTTTGTTATAATTTGTCTGTCTGATTTTCATTTATTATTAGTTATATGTCAATTTATAATCATTTACTAATTACCTGTTTGTTTGTTATTCAACTATACCTATGCATTTATTTATGTATTTTATTTGATATTTTTACATTATTATAGTTTTAATTTATTGTTAATATGATATATATATATATATATATATATTTTTTTTTTTTTGCATCCGACCTAGATATGGATCAAAAGGTCTCCTGTCGGCATGCTCCGCCTTTGTAATATATATATATATATATACACATATGTATATACATATATATCTACATATATATATATACATATGTATATATATATATATATATATATATACATATATATATATATATATATTATATATGTACATATACATATATATACATATATTTATATATGTATGCATATACATGCGTAAGTAACCACTAGGAAAAGTAAACTAACGAAGCAGAGCGTTTCGTATAATTTCATCTTCAGTGCAGATATAAAGAAGGAATTATAAAATGAAGAAACAAGGTACAGAATATATGACATAGTGAAGGGGGCATTCGAGAGGTAGTGGAAGAAGTACACGTGACGGACGTTTGAAACGTCCTGGTAACCAACAAATATGGGATAACTGCTCATAATTTATATTATAATTTAGATAATTTTGAAATTTCATGAGAAATATAACTGTCTAATTTGTACAAACCTTGATGGAGATTAACATTAATTCCCTTACTAGATTTGATCAAACTGCATTCAATTTAATTTCTGTTATGTTGTTGTATGTGATGACTTCAGCGTTATCCCAGTCAACTGGGTGGTTAAAATGGTTCATGTGGTTGAATATACCGCTAGATTGGTTTCCCTCTCTAACGTATTTCTTGTGTTGATTGATTCGTGTTTTAAGTGTTTTAGCAGTCTGACCAACTTAAAACTGATTACACGATTTACAAGGTATTTTGTACACACACACCCTTTATCGCTGTTGACAGAATGTTAATCTCCATCAAGGTTTGTACAAATTAGTTATATTTCTCATGAAATTTCAAAATTATCTAAATTATGATATAAATTATGAGTAGTTGTCCCATACTTGTTGGTTACCAGGACGGTTCAAACGTCCGTCACGTGTACTTTTCCACAACCTCTCCGAATGCCCTCTTCACTATGTCATATATTCTGTACCTTGTTTCTTCATTTTATAATTCCTTCTTTGTATCTGCACTGAAGATGTAATTATACGAAAGCGCTCTGCTTCGTTAGTTTACTTTTCCTAGTAGTTACGCATTTGCGAACACACGCTCTTAGTGTTTTTATTGCATATATACATATATATATATATATTGAAGCATGGGATCACATGAAGAATCGTCACCCCACCAGACTTCGATAGGGTGACAATTCTTCGTGTGGGCTATCCTAGGGTGATAATTCTTTATGTGGTCCATCCTGGGTTTATGATTTTTATTTTGTTTAAGTTGACGACAATAAGCATAACCCTCATTCAACTTTTAACTCAAACAAACTCTCAACTGTGGAAGACCAGTGGGATAACTACTTAAGCCGATAATTGCCTCTTAACTATGACAACGTTTTGGTACTCACTGTTCTAATCTAGCTTACATCAGCTAATTTTCGTCAGGTTAGCGGATATCACCGAAACGAAGAGGAATGAGTTAATTACAGACGATAAGGACCTTTGTTGACCTGACGTCACATAATTATAGAAAATAACTGGTATTCGATAACTTTGGAAGTCAACCGCGTATTCATTTTAAGAATTTCATTGCAGGATATAAGTAGAAAAAAAAATTTATCTTCTTAATTCTTAAAGTTTTTTAACGCGATGACTATGCACTCTTTTTTCTGAAACAAAATTAATACTGTATAATGATGATAATATACATCCAATGATACGTTCTCAATTGAAAGAGAATTATAAACAAAGCGATTTTATAATGCCGTCCATTGTACATCGTATAAGACGATGGAGCATCCACCACGAGATGATGAATGACCATGAGCAGGTCAAGTTGATTTGCTCTCCTATGGGAATACTTGGAGAGACATCTACGCGACATGAAGTAGGTAGCAACGTTCAAACGCACGCACAAAGAAACTTGGGAATGAAATTACTTGTATGAATTTGTGTTGTTTTATTTATTCTTTGTGCAATCTAATAAGATAAATGCAGTATAGAAACATTATAATAATTTAAAAGAAGACCACGGGAGAGATTTTGATAAATTCTCGTGTCAAATTTTCTGGGTATAAGGCCTTTACAAGAAAGTTTTATGCCCAAAACGTTTGATTTATAAAAGCTTATCAAGCTCTCTTATGTTCTTTCCCTCTGCCCCCACCTAATACCTGACAATATTGATTACTCGGTAATGGGTATTGCCTTTACCACCGAACTGCTAAAGTTGTCTTTCTAAGTAAGGCGAGATCAAATTAGCAGAAACCTGTCCAGGCCGTTACATACGTCTCTTAATCACATTGAGAATTTTACCTTACTTCCCTTAATTACTTAACATTAATTTCCGTACCTTACTTACCTACTTTACTAAACTTAACCAAAAATAAATTCACCAATGAAGAAATAACAAAGTTACCGGAACAAATGTAATGTTTTCCGTTTTCTGACACAGCGAGAGAGCGCCATTTTCATCACGCCTTCTTTTGATCACGTGATAAAGATGTGTCCGGACATAATCCCTCCTGGACACAATCCCCCCGGACAAAATCCCTCCTGGACAGAATCCCCCAAAGACAATATCCCACCCTGGACAGAATCCCTCCTAGAGTATATGTTTGTTTATGTATTTTAATATATCAATGTATTTTAATATATCAATGTATTTATATATCAATGTATTTTAATATATATTCTCATAATATTTGACTATATGTTTATGTATTTCAATATATATGAAATTTTCATATGTTTGCAGTGAAGCAAAAAACTTTTTTTTCACAAATGATTTATTCAAACAATTATATAAATGTCTGTACTGTATGCATTATTATTTCGGTAAGGTAAGATGTTAATTGCTTTGCATGTGATGGAATATAAGAGGAGAGCTACTAATCTGAATAATGTGGGGGGATTTTGTCCAGCCCGCTCACTTTTGTGGAGGGATTCTGTCCAGGAGGGATATTGTCCGGGGGGATTGTCTCCGGGAGGGATCATGTCCCGGATCCGATAAAGACACGCGGAAGAATACGGCATAGCAAACAAGAACACAATGTTGGGTACGGAAATAGTCGTAGGAATTTTTATTAACCTGGCTAGGAAAAAAAGAAATACAATAAGTAAGAAAAATATTGATGGAGTCAAAAACTGCTTCCTACAACCGGAAAAGATAACAAGAATCATAGTTATCCAATAAACTTGAAATATAAAAATATATTTACTCAATATGTTTAGATTTAAATTATTTGGATCATTAATATAGAAATAAATTTGTTTAGATTACCAAAAGTATATATACATAATTAATAGGGTAGTTCATCTTTGAATTAACAGCAAATGGTCTATTTTGATCATATCGGTTTGGAGAAGAGGGCAGAATAAATAGTCTCATCACATTTTTTACGACTGGCAAGGGAATCATGATTTTACCTGACTGGAATAAGTCACATATGTCTTAAACATGTACCAGCTTGTAGCTATTTTTAGTCACATGTTACTAAATGTGAAAATGGAACGCTTTGTATCCATCTTTTGTATGATCACTTAGGCGTTCGAAGAAGTGTAATAATTACAGGACATATCGTGACCTTACACGACCTGACTTAAGAGGGATTAGTAACTGACCCAGGAGAAGCAAACGGAGAGAATGTGGAAGAAAAACAACGGAGCACGGGAGGGAATGTGTAATATTTTCTCCATTTAAAACATAATGTTAGGCTCACTAGTACACGCGTAGATATTTTATTTTATAGTTAAGCAAATTAGGCAAAACACACGCATGCATGCATTTAATGAAGCGGCCTTGCCGTGGATGTGCTGTGTTTTGCGACACTGTTTCTGACCCAGGGCAGTGGGTAAGATGCAGGGATGACCCGTCATCCAGAAGGTGCCAAGATAAGAGGGAGATGGAATGGGTGGGAGTGGTTTGTTGGCTACCTCCCTTGTAAGGGGGAAAAAGCCTTTGGTGTATGTATGTATGTATGTACCATGGGTCTTAATTTTATCTATCAATTCTCAACTGGATGATTATTGAGACTAAAATTGATGACATTTGGTTACCATAAGAAATACAAAGTATTGAATTCTCTATTGTGGAATCGTGATTTTCAGTTAACGAATATTGAAAATGGATATTGTATTCTAATGTCTATTAAATGCTCAGATTTATGCCCACATTTGGCAAAAAATCGAGTGATTCCTGATCACCAAATGTCCATTCAGCCATTTATTTCAAGCGGTCTTGGAGTTTTATGTAATTTTTCTTAGTCTGAACTGATCGTCCATTATTTATTTGATCAGTTATAGTCTACACAACACCGTTGTCTTTTTGAAAAAAATTAAAGCTACTGATATCCAACTATAGCAGTGTTTGTTGCTCAATTCTTTATTCTCTGTTGCTAGTGAAGTCAGTGATTTTAATTTATAACCGTCATGACGTTTGGTACATGCCCAACATATCTTTTCATCTTTTATACTGCTTCGTATACGTGTATCCATCTTGGCACGCAGTTTTTGTACATTCAGAGTGATAACAGTTCCCATTAATTACACTTGTCTATTAATTTCAATTTAGCGAATCATGCCCAATCAGTTGTGGGAAAGTCATTCAAAATTCTCTTAAAAGTCACTTATCATATGTACCGTTGACAATATGCATGTGTGCGATTTTGACCACTACTTGTGGAGATGAACTATGGGAATTTGGCCACGGGACTTTGAACGTCCTTCAACTAACCTAACGTGCCCTAAGTTGACCTAATGGAAGGGGGGCATGAGCATCAAGACCAAGGTCAGTAAACGGAGAGCAGTGTGTTGACCTCGTTCGTAACACCTTCCTGTGGACCAGATAACCAAGAAACTTCTAGTTGCCCTTCAGGATCATCGAGGTAATCGTGACTTCACAAGAGAACGAGATCACTTGACGATTTTATTCAGCCAAAGTTTCCACGCTGTCATTTCCTCCATTCTATTTTATTTTATTTATACATTTATTATTAATATTTATTTCAATTGTTTATTTTTTGTTATAGTTATTATTATTATTCTAATTATTTTCTATTATTTTATCATTATTATTTCTTCTTATTATTATTTATTGAATTTATTTTTTGCGTCCGACCTAGTTATGGACCAAAAGGTCTCCTGTCGGCATGCTCTTCCTTTGTAAACAGAGGGAATCCGTCTATGTTTTGAGAAGATGATCATTACCCTCTCCATTCCACCCACCATCTCCCCCACCCCCTAGTCCTGGGTTGACCTGATTGTGAAGGCCTTGGCAATTACGTGCGTGACCTGGCAAAGCACTTCCCGGAGGGAGGAGAGCGGGTCATTTTCCACCTGGTCTTTGTCAAGGTAATTTGAGCCTTATGCGCCACTGTGAGAAGACTTTATATCACTTGACATCCCAAACCCCCTACCTCGGACCGATCTCGTCTTTTGCGGTAATGAATTCTTGGCGACAGTTAAATAATCTTGATAAATCTTAGTCACCCTATTTTACGATGGTGTCCATTGTGAATAAAGTTGACTGGGAAAATCTTATATAAAGTATATACCATACCCAAGAGGACAAGAGAAGGTTGATGTCATTCCAAAGGGAATTATTATTCATTTTTTGTTATTTCCCTCCAGAGTCGACTATCAAATCATTATTTTTCAAGTGACGAGTCTTATGTTTTGAGTCTTACAAAACTCTGCGACAGAAAACTTTCTTAGGAAAAAGTTTAACGACCATTATATATCACTGATGATTGTCTTGATAATACAAATTTAATATTATTATTATTATTATCATTGTTATCATTATTATTATTATTATTGTTATAATTATTATTATTATTATCATTATTATCATTGTTATCATTATTATTATTATTATTGTTATAATTATTATTATTATTATCATTATTATTGTTGTTGTTGTCATCATTATTATTACTACTACTATTACAACAGTGTTTTATTTCGGTATGTTGTTAGGATACTGCTTTAACCATATTTGAGTAATGTTCTATTTCATTTCCCTATACAAGTTGTATGTGCGTGTGACTATGTGTACCGAGTGAGCAATTGTCCGGTGAGCAAATCTGTACCCAATGTGTACCTTACTGTACGTAATTGAATATACAGGATAGGAGCTTCGCTACTTGCGTGAAACTCTTCTGTTTCCTTCATCATATCTAGTGCATATTTATATATTGTTCTTATTGACTCATATATTAATTAATCATTACATTATCTGGTCTTTGTAAGAACCGAAAAATCATGATTTGCCACAATAATACCAGTTTGCTACAAACGCGTCAGTCAACGCTTGTACATTTGTTTGTCGGGTGGGATGGAGTTGGAGTGGTGGTGGGTGGGATGGAGGTGGAGGTGAGGGGTGGTGGGTGGGGTTGGAGGTTGAAACGTTCAGTATAAGACTACGAGCAACACGCACACCTGGGTCAGTCTTGTTCGCTTTGATTTCGTGTCTTGCGCATTCCATTTGCTAAGTGTTGATGGGATATATACGTTGTAATACTTGCTAACGCACACTGGGCAAGAACAAACAAGTAAAAACGTGTGTTATCAGTTTCAAGGCGTGTAGCTCGTTAGCAGTTTTCTGCAGTTTTGGCAAAATTGTGCATATACAGCATTTCCCGGAGAAGCTTCAACAACTTGATTGGTAAGATTTATTTGTTAATTCTTAATGGATGTTTTATTCATTGCGTTCTGGGTTTGCGAACGATGTGTGCCACAGTTTTCCATAGAGGTGCCTAGAATAGCCTAAGTGATATAACCTAATCTCGTACCAATCTAGATATGATAATTGGAAATAAAGGATGCAGACCAAGTTGAACTTTAGGTTACATGTATTTGAGGCTAAGTATGATAAAAATTTGAGAATAGAAAATGAGACCAAACGAGCTTTGCTCCTATCCTTAGGTAAACACACACGTACGCCTTGCCCCATGAAGCCATGCTTATGATGCGTTAATGGGGGCGGCTGTATTTACCAAATTATGTTCGGCTTATTGTAGGATGCAGGTAATTGGGAACGATATATCATACCTAGTTATTAGTATATCTGGCGTATACCTGACAATGAAGCATCACTTATTCTGGTCTCAATCCTACGCCGACTCAATTTTCCCGCGCGCGCGCATGACTGTCAACAACCAATATGGTTCGGTTGTAATTGTTAGAACACTGCTATTTTGCCCACATTCTTCACCTGTAACTAATGAATCATTTTCCTATTAAGAAAGTAATGTTGTTTATTGCCAAATGAGCCAAGATAGGGTGGGATGGTTAGTTGGGTGTCCCTGGTTGTGGGATTCGTTTTGTGAATAGTGCAGTTCTAAGTTTTCGAGACAGTAACTCGAAACTGGTCTTCAAATCATTGAAGGGGAACTAACTGCTACCCCACTGCCAAAATATATATATTTTTTCATCGTGCTTTTGTTTTTCAGATCAGTTTGCCGCTAGAATGGAGTGGGATCCTTCCTATATGAACTGGCAGCCCCAGTGTCAGAGTTGGCTGCATCATCAGCAGGTGGCTTGATAATTTTTGGTCGTTATGTGTCAGATTGTTATAAGTGAGCATTATAAAATACTCGCAGCTATAAACTCGTATAGTAACATGTGCAAAACTGTCTGAATAACTTTGGATAACTTATTGTTTTCTTCAGATTAACAATATGATAGGTCAGAGGGAATGGAAGCCTAGTACAGTATCACATTCGCTTTCGACGACAGAAGTTAAGAGGGAACAACAACAACAGCATGCAGGACACAGCGGAATCGCGAACGATAACGGCAGATTCGCTAATCACATGCCCCAAAACTCCAACTCCTTAGGGATAAGTACGTGTTGTTAACTTTTTCCCAGTGTGATGTCATTCTTTACTCAGCTACAACGATTTATCGCGGGGAAAGTGTTTCTTGTGAAATAACCATTTCACGATTTTTTTTAATCCAACAGGGCCTGCTGAGTTGAGAACAGATCACCCAAACGTCATGCATCCACATCACCCAATGTATGCCTTACCTGTTGGCCAGCATCCTCCACCTATTGGACAACGTTGGACTCTGCCCGAAGAACGACAGGCTTCCACTTTCTGCCCCAACTTTTATACGGATCATCAGCAACATCAGTCGCCTTGTCTACATGATAGGAAGAGTGCAGTTCTCCCCCAGGTAGTAGAGAGTCGGTCGAGATGGCCGACGCGGAGCGCTGAACCTCCATCTTTTCATCATCAAGACCAGATGCCAACGCAGTTCTACCTCCTGTCGACGGAACCCCATAACCGTCGCGAAACTAAGCCACAACCGGTTCCTTTGAATGGAACCGGACCTCCCATAGACAGTTCTGCGTCCTCTTCAGTTTCGTATACCATATCTCCCAACTCGGAGCTGAAGTCTGCGACTCCGAATTTGGAAATATCTGGCGACGAACAGGAAGGGAACCGGAGCATTTCGACCGATGGTTGTGTCGTGTGTGGGGACAGAGCATCTGGTATTTACTACAGTGTGCGTTCATGCCAAGGTTGCAAGGTAGGGGAAACGTTCGTTCAGTAAACATACAAGAATGTATCATACCAACTATGTGTCACACAATTCATGATGAATGAACTGCCATTGCTGCCTTTTAAATCATGCAACTATAATGACTACCGACGTTGGTGATGAGCCAATGGTGGGGATTTATGATAATTATTCACGGATTTTTTTTCTAACGAAACTTTATTTCTCACCAGGGCTTCTTCAAGCGCGTGTCTTCGAACCAATTGACATTTACATGCGCGAATAAATATATGTGCAAGGTAACCCGTACGACACGGACCAAGTGTCCGGCCTGCCGATACCACGCTTGCATCCGCGCGGGAATGACGAGGGAAGGTGAGTAGATTTCCGCACTTTGCCTGTGAGTTTGATATGTCAGTTACTCTCCGAGGAGAATGGAGCTGACTGTTCCTGATCTTCGTTGTATATCATTCTAAGTAGAATATGTTATTGCTTATTCTTCAACGTTTCCCTCTCCGCTCCCTCGTACCTCTCGATTTATTTACCGTTCATTCTGTCCATTCTTCCATTTTCTCCATCGCTGTACCCCGCATCTTCTCGCCTTGTTTTTTTTTTATCCCTGACCTTTGTTGGATTCTTCTGCATGACTCATTTATTTCCATTTTTCATTTATTCTGTACCACTTCTCATATTTTTCATGTCCCTCGTTATTTCGCCTAATATTTTCCATGTACATTTCTCGTACCCCATATAGGTACTTTCTGAGCAAGTATTTTTTTTTATCCCAAATTCCTTCTCATCACTGTATGTATGCATGCTCCGAAATATCTGGGGCTGCATTTCCGTCAATGCGTTATCGATTTAAATTTCCTTATGGCGGTCCGCGTCACTGGGTATGTGTGTATGTGTACGTATACAGCCTAAGGAATTTAAAATCTGTAACTCATTGCCGGAAATGCAGCCCAGATTTTTCGGTAACGCACTACCTGTCCGGCGATAACGCGCCCAGCTCTGGCATTATATCTAGAGTAGTGCTTAGCTTTCATTTGTTTTCTGAAAACTAATTTGAACTTAATTATACAGGTCGTCGTAGGACTCCGATAAAGACCCGGAAACCTGCTGCCCAGCCTCTCACTCCAAACCCCCAACAGGCAGAGATGCAGCTGACAGAGAAGGGACCACGTAATGCTTGATATATCTGGCCAATTTAGGAGTAAGACCCCAAGGAACCCTGTCCTCCTTGATATACATCTAGTCATTTTTTTGTCATCATATCTCTGTAATTACAGTTATACCAGTTTAAGTACTGTATGTGTAAGTGGCGAAGTTGAAAAGATACTGATGCATTACTGGCCTAGGTATGGTTGACCATCCATGAAGTTTATGCGAAAATAAGTGATGTGATGCTGGCATTCTAGTACCCATGATATATGGAGGATTTACCTTGGCCGCGGAAGGAGTGAACGTGAAGGGTGGCGACCTAGGATGAGATGGATATTTGGGGTAAAAGGGGCATTTGGAAAGAGGGGAATATTTGTTGAGGAAGGATGGGAGAGGACAGAAGATAGGGGTGAATTGAGAAGGGTTGTGTATGGATGATACTGTGATGCTCGAGAGGGAGCGGGTGGGGGGTGGTGGAGGTGAGGGATAAATTGACGCAGCCCAAAGTGATTTCTCCACGTCTTCTAATAAGGGGACAGAGAGGAGTCCCCTAATTAATGAAACGACCTTGCTGTGGATGTACTGTGTCTTGTGACACTGCTTCTGACCCAGGGCAGTGGGCAAGATGCAGAGATGACCCGTCATACAGGAGGTGTCAAGATGAGAGGAGAGTGGAGTATGTAGGGGATGGAATGGGTGGGAGTGGTTTTTATGTTTGTTTGTTTTTTGTATATGTATGTACCTTGGCCGAGTCCTGCTGTGTAGCAACCAGAATTAATATAGAATGTTTGGTTGTGCATAAATAACAAGTTAATTGTCAAAGATCTAGTCTCATTTGAAGCTACCAAACAAGAAAAAGGAGTGTGGTACCAGATACCCATACAGACTAGATTATTAAATAAATACATAATCTTCTCTTTAGTTTCCTTGTTCTTGCGAATCCTTTGTCACGTTTAATGACCACCACCTTCAGAAATGGCTATAATTGTCCTCTCCAGTAAGACGTTGTCACATTGAGCTATTATTCCTCCGACTGTTGAAGGAAAATAATCTATGTAATAACGCCCAGAAATAAACTACAGAGAAATTACTTCCAAGAGAAGTAAGCATTGAGTTGACATGCCTCCTGAGTGGGTTGCAGATTTTGAGAAACCCTGTATGCATTGACGAACATCTAGTCAAATTGTGGTTTATTCTATGGCATAGTTATGACTTTTAGTTGCCACTAAGTCATGTTAGCTGTGTGAATCGCCTACAAATCTGCGTCGATTGATCATGTCGGTAGCAGACGTACTCTTATGCGAGAACAACACTAGGCGTCTCGTTAGCACGCCGTTTGACTATATACGGCCTCGGTTATAATATTCCTTGTGCATATATACAATATGCCTGACGTTCATATAGGTTTAACTCTTCCTAGTTTGTCATTCAGCTTCTCACTGTATGGCGCAAGATTTTTTTTTTAAGTATATATCATTACCGAAGTCGTTTCTACTTAAACGAAGTAGCATGCTAGCGTAGTGCGCCACCATACTAAAGCCAAGTACTTGAAAGTAGACAAAAATCAGCCAATTGATAAGCATCAAAGGGTTTATTAGACTAATGATTGGGACTCATTAATCTGTAATCATATGTGATTAATATTTACTGAGGGTGCATGGGTAGGTCAAACTTTAATGCTACACTATAAGCAATTTTTCAAAGGAGTATGTTGCGGCTTCTACATAAACAAAAATACAGTTAAAACTATTGATATATGTTCCATATTTCAAAGGAGTATGTTGCGGCTTCTATTATTTTTTGCGGGAGCCCATTCCATACATAAAAAAATACAGTTAAAACTAATGATATACGTTTCATATTTCAAAGGAGTATGTTCCTGCTTCTGTCATTTTTTGTGGGAGCCCATTCCATATTTAAACAAAAATACAGAACTATTGCTATATGTTCCATTTATATATCGGTATGGATACAACATTTCATGGAGGAAAATTCTGTGTAATAGTTATTTCGCCGTTGAAAGAAACAAAGCAAAGAGGATTGTATATCTAGTGCGGTAACTTCTGTTCATTTGTTTTCTACTTGTTTACATCTGCATAAGACCTATGTCGGTAGTTGGTCAGAGTCGGCCATCTTCGAAGTGACTGAGGAAAAGAAAGCTTTTTGTATTGCAAAACATCCATGACAGATGAGAACGAACTCGTTTAATTGATGATCTAAATTGTTCTCCATATATCTGTGGTCAAAATGTTACCATATGGAGACATTGATGAAGGTAATTGATATGTTAATAACCGAAATGACGTAAATAATTTTTGGTTATATCTCAAACAACAGACTGAAATGAATAAAACGAAAACAGTCATATAAGTACAATTTTTACATTGTTATGAAAGCAGATGCATTCTAATAGAGTGACAAAACTTTAGGATGTGTAAATGTATTTTCTATTCGTTAATACCTAGTTTTATGATTGATCGGCAATTCAATTGTGAACGTTTGACATTCACTTCGACACTGATGCCGTGAAATCACATCTAGCATAACCCTACAACCCAAGATATGATTTTAAACCTACAATTTAATAATTGAGAGGTCGACAAATGAGCACATATGTTAAGGTTTCTGGCGAAAAGTTGAGTGACAATGAAAGCAGTTGACAACCAAGTCTGGTTATCGATAAGAGTACTTCGCCAACAGTTACAGTTTATGATAAAACCCCAAGCTGGGTATTTATTCACACGAACAAAGGTCCAAAGGAGCTTGGAGTCCTGGCCTTCCTCATACCACCGTTGCTAAACTCGGCAAAATTATTTCCTTTGGCATGTAAATGTTCCAGAACCTTTGACACATCATCTACAAATTAGAGGAAAATAGACCCTCATTCTTCATATTAATAAATTTGTAGAAAAAAAAAATAGTTAACTTGGAAAAGGATCTATGTCGTCCTTGATGTTTACCCCCAAGCCAATAGTGTATTTGGAACAGATGGTTATCCAGAAATTAGTACAAAATTGTATTTTCGATGAAAGGCATGTAATACAATATTGAATTCTTTACAAATTCTTTCAGATGTGCAGGCAAGTGTTGCCTACTTGTCCCATGTTAGATCACAGAATATATAAAACTACAATTGTAGGAAAAACAATGAAAAACAGCCAAACAGAACATGAAAGACATAACTAAAATTCATTCATAAACTGAAGACATCTGGATTGACATGAAAAATAATTAAAGATAAATTGGGTGGTCATTTTTGCAGATAGCGGGATTTAAGAAATGCTCTCTACTTTTACTGCAATATGTAAAGAAATATGTGATCATGTGAGGCTTATGTTCCACCAAAATCCACTTCCTCTAAAGCTAGGCTGTCAAGAAACCCAGCACACCACAAAAATACCAAACTGCAAGAGGCCCCTCAGGAAATTTAAAAGAACTTATTAGGTCCCATGAAGACCAGAAGAAGAGAGAAGAATTTCAGGATTTCCAAACATCTAAAGCAACTCATTGCCTCTGCAAGCAAAAAATATAAACATCTCAATAATAGCTCCACAGGAAGACAATGTTGGGAACCTAGTGGCTGACCCAGAGAGGATGACCTATATCCTTAACTTTTTCAATATGAGTTAAATATTCGCATGCATATTTGCTGCCTGATGTATGATGATGCATCACATTACGCACATTATAGAATATAAAGTTACATCTGTTATACTTTTTCTTCTTCACCCAGAATGTTTGTAACCACTGAAAAAGTGACCAAGCCTATTTACAGAATAAGAGGGAAACTCGGCTACAACTACATACATATACCAAGGCTTTTTCCCCCTTACAAGGGAGGTAGCCAAAAAGGGAAAGGCATAAAATCATTTCCACCCATTCCATCCCTGAATACACTCCACCCTCCCTCTTATTTGAGAACCTCATGGATGACGGGTCATCCCTGCACCTTGTCCACTGCCCTGGGTCAGAAGCAGTGTCGCAAGACACAGCAAGGCCGCTTCATTAAATCGGTGACAACTACAAAATAAATATAATCAAGAAGCTAACACTGGCATCCTCATACCTCACTCGTGCCTCATGACACCTGTGCAGATGTCATCATATTCAACGGAGGCACAATATGAAAGCATCTTCAGCATGCCTATCGCAGAAAAAGTTTTGGAGAACTTGGCTACCATCATTGATACTCCGGGAAACACTTCTACACCAAGACTGAATGACAAATGCCCTAAACTTGAAGAAATCATCCAATCCGTTAATGACATAGGCTTAGACTGGTATCATGACCAGATGGTCTCCATGCATAGTTTTTGAAGACATGTGAAGATGAGCTGGCACTAGTACTAAAACTGATAGCTTTCAAGTCCTTGATTACTGGCATAGTTCCACCTATCCTGAAAAAGGGAATAGAAATACACATACACAAAAGAGGCAACAAAGGTTTGGCCAAAAATTACCAGAATATGGTTTTGGCCTCTCATAATAAAATGATTGAACAGGTGATCAGGAAGAGGCTAATGAAACTTGAAGAAATTGATACCTTCAGTGAGGGTCAACACAGCTTTAGGAAGGCCTGCTCCTGTCTGTCACAGCTACTATCAGGAAATTATCCTAGAAGACATCAGCAAGGGGGAGAATGTTGACGTGATTTATTTGGATTTCTCTGAGGTCTTTGACAAAGGGGAACATGGTTGTGTTCTACATTAACTAAAGGTTCTTGACATTGGAGGAAACATTGGAAGGTGGATGCACTTTTTTTTGAAAGGCAGGACAAGGTGTTAGTCCGAGGATACCACTCGGACCCAGGTGAAGTGAATAGCTAAGTTTCACAGCCCTGGGTCAGTGCTTGGGCTCCTGTTCCTGATCATGATTAGCAATGTAGTCCATGGACTAGCACTTCCTGACCACTTCATTTGCTGATGATAGGAGAATAAAGTGAAGGATTGGGACAGTATAATGTGGCTCATCTTCAAGAAGACCTGAATGATTTACTCAAATTGGCTGTGAACAAAAATAAGGAAATGAATGGGGGAGAAAATTGAACAATGGGACCTTTCGCAGTGAGCAAATTGATACCAGACACCGCCAGATTTTGTAATTCTTGCCGGAAAATAAATACTTTTTTGGGCAAGTTTTATAAGCTTACAGAGGTGTATCGTTGTACATTATTGTGTCTGAAATTTAAGTCAATTAATTTCATGATTGCAAATGGCATATAGCATTGTTTGAGCCTCTATTTATAATCACAGATGATATTCGTAAAACAGCCTATAATTGTATCAAGCCAAGCAATTTGTAATTTCTACCGACTTCAATGGACGTATACTGATATATACTTTCATTTGAATGCACCAAGCAATAGGCAAATCCATGTAATGTATCGAAAATATAATTTTGCATTGAAGACTTAATTTTTTTGGTATGATAAACTTTGTCTTTCTCTTATTTTTTTCTTGAATCTGATGTGCAGTTTGCCACGGCACACGTAAAATTAGTCATATTTGTTTGAAAATAGCTCCCAGCAGATCTAAGAGGCTATTCTTTACAAAAATGTCGTTAACTTTGTACGTCCGCCACCACTGTTATTTTTTTCTCACTGATTATCTTCATATACAGGACGTGACAGTGATATCCATTATTTTTCAACACTCATAAAATGCACAAACCGAAATCAACATACTCTTATTTTTACGGCTCATAGTTATTCAGTAAAAATAATTACCTATTTTTAGTTTTACCTTATAATTAAATTAACAAAGCCTTATCACACACCAGTAAGTAAAAATTATAACATTAAGAGTCATGTTTTTAATTTTAAATACATTTATGCAGCAATTTATGGCATATCTTTTTTTAAATATCGGTTTCCAAATTAGCTAAGTCACCCCTTTGCCTCGTGAAATCCGAGACAATTGAAAATTCTAGTGCTAATAGGAATCTACGAGCCTGACTGCAAAAGGTCCCATTGGGTATGGCCCACTGCAAGAAATAAAACTGGGCACTAGCTACCAGGTCCACTAATAGACCATTGCACCTCAAAAATACGTGCATGACCTGGGTGTTAGTACGAGTGCAGATGGAACTTTCATCCATCATATCAATAGCAGCACTAAAACAGCCAGAATTTTTTAACAAGGGGGGAGACTTTGTTAACACTCTGGAAGGCTTTGTTCTTTCCAAAGTTTGAATACTGCTGTCAGCTCAGGGCACCTCACAGACTGACAGTAATACTTGATGAGTCCCCAATACCAGGATACTCCAGCACTACTACAAACTACCTGGGCAATACACAGTGTTGGAGTAGCAAATTTGACCTTGCACTGTCCCTCGTCTCCCAGCCAGTGCAATAAATTGTCTATTTCCCAACATACATAATTATTAAAGTGTTCTGTGTTAAAAAAGAAATTGCCATCTGTGATGGGATAGAATAGATTTATTGTTGTGAATACATACATACATATACCAAAGGCTTTTTCCCCCTACACAGGGGGTAGCCAAAAAGAAAAAGGCATAGAAATCACTCCCACCCATTTCCATTTCCTATAATGTTGTGAATACCCATAATAAAGTATAAGTACAAGATTTTAGGGGAAAAAATGTAAGATAAGTTATTTGTTGGTGTGTGCTGTTTATGTGTGTATGATTAACGGGATCTTCAAATTTGCAGATATTGGATATGGAGATGATGAAGCTGATGAAATCTCTCCCGACTTGTGGCAGGAAGCCTGTTGGCTTGTTATCTCGTCGTACTTCGATGAGAAAGGCCTTGTGCGTCAGCAACTCGATTCCTTTGACGAGTTCATCACAATGACAATTCAAAGAATTGTTGAAGATTCACAGGCCATAGACTTACAGGCAGAAGCACAACACAATTCAGGAGAACTAGAAACCCCAGTGAGTATATGATTTTTGGTAGATGGTGACTAGGATGGCTTTCTACCCAAGTTCAAATTATCATTATTATTATTATAACAACAAAGACACTGGGAAAAGGTGGTCCAAGAGGACATGTATATTTTTTCCTTTAAGTGCTTTGTATTTGATTTTTAGGTTTTAACTTGCTGAATGAAACCAACAATGGGTACTTGGTGATCCTGGAAGAAGGATGGCAGAGCTGCCCATTTTCAAAACACACCAACCCCCTTGCATTCATTATGTCACTGACATAGGACTAGGCCCAACATTTATCAACTTACACTGTATTTCTTACATTTTTTCCACACATTTAGAACTGAGAACTGATGCTTGTTCCCCTCCTGTTTTCATCTGGTGACATGGAAACATACACACTAATACAACACATAGTCCAAAGTTTCCTCCCACAGTTGTGGGAGGTAAAGAGAATCATTGCTGGCTGCTGTTGGGTTGTGGGTTTCCACTTCATAAAACTTGGTCCCAGTAATAATTCACATGTCAGATACAGTCACTTGAATCTTACTTGCTGTTTGCCCTATGTGGAGTATCAACGTTACTATACAAGTTATATGTAGGTAACATATCATGGACTTTATTGACATCAGTATGGACCAGTCTCCAATCATCAACAACCTCAATAACAGAATGATCATCACCTTTAGCTTCTAATCCTCATTTCTTCTGCTCTCCTTAAATATTCCCTTTTGAATGGAAAGGTTTGGCCATTTGATTTTGGTGTGTGTGTAAATGTATGTGTGTATATATATATATATATATATATATATATATATATATATGCAGTGTTTTTTCTGCATATTATTTTCACATGTGCCTTGTGAATTACTGCAAAATATATATATATATATATATATATATATGTATATGTAATATATATATATATGTATATATATATATTTTTTTTCTTTCTTTCTTTCTTTCTTTCTTTCTTTCTTTTCTGGGAGTGAAGATTCCATTCTGTAATTTTTGGGCCATAGAACAATTAAAAATTCATTGTTTGCACATACAGTGTAATGTTGTGTGGCTAGCCACGAAATGGCAAAGCATCACTCAGACTTGGGTACTTTCTGTTACCACTGAAGCTTTGGTGTTACCCTACACTACAACAGGCACTTGTTTCTCCTCTTTTACTGGCATGGTCAGCCAGCAACTTAGAAAGTCACACATTAATACAACACAGACATTAGGCCATTTGTTTGCAGAGAGATCTGTGGGAGGTTTCTGCGACCAATGACTTCTACTATGGGGTGATGAGTCTCCAGGTATTGAAACCTAAATAGCTATTATTTCAATACCTATGAACCATTTGTGGCTTCAGGTAGTTACAATCAGCCTTTGTATAAGATGGATTGACATTAAAGTGTATTACCATGTGAAATAAACTGTCTAATGTATTTTCAATGAGGATTATGTAATGTAGTACATGTTTATTGGTGTAATCAAATGCGACTAATTGGCCTACTGCATTGCAAGACATTTGAGATGTGTTCTGTATGGCTTGTAGTTTTGTGTGGGTGGTCTTACTGTCTACCAAAATTCTCTTTTGTGGAGAGATTTTGGCGTGATGAATAGTGTTCCAATTGGAAAAAAAAAATCATAAGACCCTCAAAATAGATGAGTTTAAGTTTTCAAAAACTTTATCAGGATATGAGTTTGCTGCCCTGGGTTGTTGTTTTTGATTGAATAAATGTATAGTATAAATAATGAACAAAATAGAAATTGATATGTTGATTAAACTGTGAGGATCATCCAGAAGGTAATTTTAAGGTACACATTTAACTTGTTGGGGAAAATAGACATGTTAGTGATTGGTACAAGGCACAAAGAAACACATAATTAATACTTTAGTTTCATTTTAGATTGTTTTCCAACAGGGAAAAAGAGGCAGGCCTCCCAAGAATCGAAAAGTCATAGCTGTGCCAGAAAGAGCTAGGTTGTCTCTAGGGGTAGGAAGAGGTTTCTCAGTAGATAAATCTTCAGTGTTTTCATGATATGAAAACTAAAACCTAGGTAGAAGTAGTTGAAATCTAGCTTGAGAGGATATACGTAGTCTTAACTTATAATGAAATGTCTTTGAAAGAGTACAGGTAGTTAAAACTTTCTACTATTTTCATGTTTAGTATATGAGTTATTAGTCTGAAGGTTGTTTTGTATTTGTGAGAGGCAGGAAAAAAGGGGATAGGGTAATGTACAGATTGAAAGATAAGGTGAGAGCAGTTAGTATGAGAGATAAGCTTCCTTTATTTTATTGCTCATAAACATCTGTTGTAATATAAGAATGGGTAATAATTGTCATGTAGCTCATAAAATTTTGTATTTCATTAATATTCAGTAACTAAAAGTCAAGAATTTTATTTAGTTATTTTTCCCTTATTGTGTGTTTTGATTCTAATATGAACTAATGTATTACAGCCCAGACATCTGCTCAAGTTTGAGCAGATTTATTTAAGTAAGCCTACAAACTGGGAAAAGGATGGCTACAACTACAGTATGATGCCCAATGAAGCTCGATTGCGCAATCTCACGTACTCATCCCCCCTTTATGTAGATATTGTCAAAACGATTATTAAGGATGGTGAGGACACCACTGAGACCAAAGATGAGAAGATTTATATTGGTAAGTCGAGTCTGCATGCATTCTTTCTTGCCTTCTTCTCTTGGTGGAATTAATGATTCTGGTTACCAACCATTTCAGTACATGTTAAATTCTCCTGCACAGCATGGGCTGCCATATGTATGATGTATCACACTACTCTCATTATAAAATATTAAGTCATTGTTGTATTACTTATTCTCTTTTACTCTGAGTAATAGTACATACATATACCAAAGGCTTTTTTCCCCCTTACACGAGGTAGCCAGAAAACAAAGGCATAGAAACCACTTCCACCTGCTTTGTGTAAATGCAGCCTAACACAACATAGAGAACGCCCCAAAGTTTTTCCAGAGATCCGTGGGAGGGTCCAAGGACCATTGCCAACCACAATTAACCACTTCCATACGGTGACGCCTACGCAGGTGGCATGGGGAGCAAGTGGGTATGCGATGATGCCGACGTCGGCATCTTGATTATATTTATTGTTGTCGTACCTACGTAACCTCCATTCTCTCTAAACTGGCTTCATCATATTTTCTATGGTTATCAAAATTCACGGGTGAAAGAGAACGGACGATTGAGCACTGACTTTATTTTTTATAATGCGATTACTATGACGCAACATCGCACGTCAGGCAGCTAATGCTGCCAGACGTGCGATGTGCTCTGGAGTGAAGAGGTTAATTAATTCAGGACAGAAAGGAACCCTTTGGGTTGTGCATGTGTTTTCCACAACAGACTTAATTACCAGCAAGTAAACATTCTTATAGAATCTAGTTTATAGGAAGCCATTGTAAATGGAATTACAATTTTAGTAATTCAAGAAATTCAATTGTACTGAGGTTTACTCCATTTGCTTTTTCTTTGCAGGTAAAATTCCAATTATGCTGAGGTCCACCTATTGCCTTCTCAGTGGTTTGACGGACAGAGATCTGCACGAAGTCAACGAATGCCCTCTTGATCCAGGAGGTTATTTTGTGATCAACGGATCTGAAAAGGTCAGAGAAGTGCCCTTACTGGTGTTCTCTTGAAATGTACTAAAAGTAACATCTTAAAATGCACTATAAATTATATTAAGTGAATTCCAGTTGAATATTATATAAGTAACGAAAAGGGATTAATTGTATTCTGTATGTACAGGTGCTCATTGCTCAGGAGAAGATGGCATCCAATACAGTGTATGTATTCAGTGTAAAGGATGGCAAGTTTGCTTACAAATGTGAAATCCGATCTTGCATGGAACATTCTGCTCGACCTGTATCAACACTTTGGGTTAACATGATGGCCAGAGGAGGCAGTGTGAGTACTTTGGCTAATCTTTTCTGAATTATCTACTTTTAAACAGGGTGGCCAGGTATATAAACATTTGGGATGATCATTATTTAAGGACTTAATGTGGTGTTTAGTGTCTTTAAGATATGACATTGAATGGTTAGGATTGACTTTTTAAGATATGAATAGAGAATCATGGGTAAGACCTGTTTAGAAAGCATTAAAATATCCTAATTATTGACCCGTCATCTAGGAGGTTGAGATGGGAGAGGATGGAGGGGTGTGAGGGTGTTTTCGGGGATGGAACGGGTGGGAATGATTTTATGCCTTTTCCTTTTTGGCTACCTCCCTAGTAAGGGGGAAAAAGTCTTGGTATATGTATGTAATTATTGTGATCAGATGGTAACAAGAAGTGCTTAACCCCTTCCATACGGTGCCGCACACGTAGGCGTCATGAGGAGCAAGTGGATTCGCGACGCTGCCATATCGGCGTCTTGATTATATTTATTGTAGTCGCCCCTGTGTTTTTACATTCTCCCAAATGCGCCCTTAATCCCATTCTCTGTGGTTTTCAAAATTCGCGGGTGAAAGAGAGAACGATCGATATAAGCGGCGACTATATTTTATGATGCGAATATTATTTCGTTACGTCGTACGGCTGGCATTGGCTGCTGCCCGCGAGATTTAAGTCCCGTATTGAAGTGCTTAAAAACTTAGTGTCATCTACTGCTTTCAGTTTCGTCACCTTGAAATCCGCAGCCCTATAGTTGTTGACAACAGTTCTAGGCTCCTTGTAGATTTACTGTAAAGATGGACTGTTGTCATTTGTATACATGTGGGACTTTTGTCACTATTTGAAGATATTAGGAAAAGGGGAACAGTTGCTAGTTTTCAGTGCTCCTGTGAATATATACATATATGTATATGGGAAAGGTGGAGGGGGAAACACGGGTCTTTGTCTGATTATCGAGTTTATTCCTGACCGGTTTCCTGACCGCTTTCCCCCTCCACCTTTCCCATAATTTGTCCCAATGTCTCTATATATGTATATATATGCACTAAGGGCTTTTTTCCCCCCTTACAAGAGAGGTAGCCAAAATCAAAAGGCATAATTCCACTTCCACCCATATCATCCCTAGCCACTTGCACTCCCATTCACCACCCCTCCCTTGTGGCTCCTCCTGGATGACATGTCATCCCTGCATCTCACCTATTGCCCTGAGTCAGAGGCAATGCAGCAAGACACAGCTCATGTGTATCAAACCCACTTCATTTAATTTGTGAGAATTTGACTCGTATTGAAGAGGTTAAATTCATAAAAGTATTAAGCAAATAAACAGAAATGTGTTTCTTTTTTCAGAGTGCTAAAAAGTCTGCCATTGGACAGCGTATAATTGGTATTCTGCCGTACATCAAACAAGAAATCCCAGTTATGATTGTCTTCCGTGCTCTTGGATTTGTGGCTGACAGAGACATTTTAGAACACATCATTTATGATTTTGATGATCCAGAGATGATGGAAATGGTAAGCAAGGCACATGGAAATATATATATATATATATTTTTTTTTTATCCAATTATTATTATTTCTTTATTTATTTCTCTCCTTTTCTTTTCTTTCTTTTTGGCTACCCCCCATGTAGGGGGAAGGGGCCTTTGGTATATGTATGTATGTATTTTTATTTTTAATTTATTATTATATATATATATATATATATATTTTTTTTTTTTTTTAAGGTTATACTTGTGCAAGTCACTTTGTAAGAACTTTGTAATTTTTAACGTGACAGAAGTGATATGTGTTCATAAGTATTATAATGAGGTTTCTCAAGTCTGGAAGCCCTTTTGGCTATTAAAAGTAATGGTGAATATTAGGTACGGTTGCTCATATATACATAAAGGAATTTGGATTGATGAACAGAGAGAATGAGGTACTTCATATTTGTAACATGGAGTTTATTTTGTAATCATGAAATGTATTTATAAGAATTTCTATTAATGTTGTCATTTTCACCTTATAGGTAAAACCTTCATTGGACGAAGCCTTTGTTATCCAAGAACAAACAGTTGCCTTGAACTTCATTGGAGGTCGAGGTGCACGGCCTGGTGTCACCAAAGAGAAACGTATCAAATACGCAAGAGAAATCTTGCAAAAAGAAATGTTGCCACATGTGGGAGTATCAGACTTCTGTGAAACCAAAAAAGCGTACTTCTTGGGCTACATGGTGCACCGTCTCCTGCTTGCTGCTCTTGGTCGACGTGAGTTGGACGATCGTGATCACTATGGTAACAAGAGACTAGATCTTGCTGGGCCACTTATGGCGTTCCTCTTCAGAGGGTAAGGTTTTCACTTTTCTCGATTCTTTGTTTAGTTTTGCCATTAACCATGATTGATAGTTACAAATGAGTGATTAAGTTAGGGATGGTTGTTGGAAGTGTGTCAACATGATTTACTTGGGAAGTATGATGCCATTTATGAAAATTTGCTATAATTGTGGAGACCCAGCCACCTTCCATTCTTAAAGTGTATGGGAGGGTCACTTTTCTCAGCTTCTCCCATTCCAAACCTTCCTCTCCCTTCTCCTCCCTTCCCCTCCCTTCTTTTCCTCCCCTTTCTCTCCTCTTCTCTATTTTCCCTTTCTTCCCTCTCAGGTTATTCCGTAACTTGATGAAGGAGGTACGGATGCATGCCCAGAAGCTTTTGGACAAGGGACAAGACTATGGTTTAGATGCAGCTGTCAAACCTAAACTGATTACTGATGGATTAAGATACTCTTTAGCCACTGGGAACTGGGGCGACCAGAAAAAAGCTCATCAGGCTCGAGCTGGGGTGTCTCAGGTATGTTGTTTCTGTGTTGTGTATCTTTATAAAATGAGATGAATTTGGTAATGCATTGATAAATTAGTATACATGGGAAAGGGTGGTTGAAAAGGCATTAGTGGGCTATGTAGTGTTATCCAAAGGGAGGATTGGAAGAGGTCTTGTAAGGAGGAAGGAGTCTTTTTGTATATTGATGAATATTACGTTTATGTATGTAAACAAACTATACCAAGGGCTTTTTCCTTCCTACAGGGGAGGTAGCCAAGTCAGAAGGCTTGTATCCGCTCCCACCTTTATCTCTCCCACTCAATGATTATATAAACAAACTGTAATTGATATCTTCCCTCATTTTCAGGTGTTGAATCGACTTACTTTTGCCTCTACGTTATCACATCTTCGGCGAGTCAATTCTCCCATTGGAAGGGATGGTAAACTTGCTAAGCCAAGGCAGCTTCATAACACCCTATGGGGAATGATCTGCCCTGCCGAGACTCCTGAAGGTGCTGCTGTAGGTTTGGTGAAGAATCTAGCTCTTATGGCTTATATCTCTGTTGGGTCACAACCTGCACCAATCATGGAGTTCTTGGAAGAATGGTCAATGGAAAATCTTGAAGAAATTGCTCCATCATCCATTCACGAGTAAGTTTTCATCTTGTAGCTATCGTGTAACATGTACTGGAGTATACCTTGTGCTTGGGTATTGACTGTATGTAATTGTGCAGTATTAACCCCTTCCATACGGTGCCGAATACGTAGGCGGCATGAGGAGCAAGTGGATACGCGAGGCTGCCATATCGGCGTCTTGATTATGATTATTGTAGTTGCCCCTGCGTAATGACATACTCTCTAAACTGTCTTCATCACATTTTCTATGGTTATCAAAATTCACGGGTGAAAGAGAGAATGATCTATATAAGTGGTGACTATATTTTATGATGCGAGTATTATTACGACACATCGTACGTCTGGCAGCTAATGCTGCCCACGAGATTTTGGCCCATACTGAAGAAGTTAATTGCACAGTAGCATGCAGCCAGTGTTTTAGGGAGTGTTTTGGGGGTGCCCCTAAAGACAAGAGCCGTCATTGTGCCCTATGTTAGAGTAAAACCTGCACTTATAGAGGAACAATGCTAATTTTGCTCTGTGTCTCCATTATTCTTGTTCCATCTCTTTTGTAGATACAAAATACAAGATTGCTATCTGTATACCAAGGGCTTTTTCCCCCTTATAAGGGAGGTAGCTAAGTCAAAGCCACACACCCACTCCTACCCATTGTTTCACCTCTCATCTCGGCACCTTGTGTGGATGAAGGGTCAGCCCATTCTCCTGCCCACTGCCTGGGTCAGAAGCAATGCAGCAAGACACAGCATATCCACAGCAAGGCAGCTTCTCCCTCCCTGTCCCCCTCATGTCAAAAATAGAAAAGACTGGGAGAAATCGCATTGGGCTGTGTCAAAATGTTACAAATAGAGAAGACCGGGAGAAATCTCATTGGGCCGTGTCAAAGTATCAAAAATAGAGAAGACCAGGAGAAATCTCATTGGGCTGTGTCAAAATATCACCCATATACACAACTGTTCTTCAATTTACCCTATCCCCTGACCTCTCACATGCTTAACAGAGATTCTCTGCTTGCTCAAAGTCCCATTCACCCCACCTGTTCATCTCATCCTTGGTCATCCTCTCAAGGGGAGAGGATGGCAGTGAGTTGGAAGTAAGTCTTAAAAGAGAGACTGTAGGAAATTGATATTTTTAAGTACTTGAGGTTGTAGGCAGGAAATGGGGGAGAGAAGCAAGTAAATGTCTTGGGGGGGGGATTGAAAATACATACGTACATATACCAAAGGCTTTTTTCCCCCATATAAGGAAGGTAGCAGCCATTAGAAATAGGCATCTGGGAATAGATATAAAAAGGAGATTATATGAAGGGGTGATTATGCTTACAACACTATGGTGCAGACTTGGAATTTAGGAGAGGCAGAAAGGAAGAGTTTATTAGAAGCATGGTAGGGGTTACAAGGTTGGACAGAATGAGAAATGAGGAGGAGAGCAGGGATGGAAAAGGAGCTGGCAGATGAAGCTGAGAAAAAATTATTGTGATGGTTTAGGCACACGGAATGAATAAGTGATGAAAGATTAGCAAGACAGGTGGATGGAGAGAGTTTGAGGTGATGACCAGAGTAAACCACTTCAGATTATAGGTGACTGCACTATGACAACACCCAAAGAGTATCTGCTCACAACCTTCCAATTGAACACCTCATTAAAACAAAAGGGACGGTTCTACATAAGAGCCCTTGAATCCACCCACGTCCCTTATAACAAATAGTACAAGCACAGCCCACCGAAGGTGATGATATTGTTTAATATCACAAACTCCTCCCTATCGGGAGGCTAGGAAGGTGCCCCTTTACAGAGGGCTTTGTAGCTTGGAATTTAATGAACTTGGTTCTTCACCGGTGGCAGGGTTCAAATCACCACCCCCTCGACCATTGCCGCAAGTAACGATGCCCTAACCCACATGGCCAGCAAGCTTCCTAGGTGATATAGAAACAAATCCATCAATATGCTAATCAAACATAAACAATAAGCTACCAGTATGCTGAGGTATATTCATACAAACTTGTGCGTGTTCTAATCAATTTGTGTTCTCCAAAAATAGACCACCAATTTTATACATCACCAATGTCTCAAAAATCAACCCAGCAGAGAAGTCCTAAAAATAATCAAGAATTGCATTGACATGTCTACTACATCACATCACTACCAAGCACAAAAACAATAATGGCAGAATCAACCTGATAACTGCCACCAATTGCTATTGATACTAACATCGTACACTCGCTATCCAGACAGCAACATAGTCTTTTTTACTGAGTGAGTAATGGGTTGAACTTATGGCTATGGCTGGCTGTACAGGGGTCATGAATCTTCTGCAAGAGAATGGAGACATCTATCTGTATACCAAGAGCTTTTTTCCCCTTATAAGGGAGGTAGCCAAGTCAAGGGCACATACAGTATCTACTCCCACCCATTCCACTTCCCTCCACCACCCTTTCCTCCCTCTTATCTTAGCTCCTCATGGATGACAGTTCATCCCTGTATCCTTCCCATTGCCCCGGGGAAAAAGGAATGTAGCAAGACACCGTGCATCCAGAACAAAGCTGCTTCACTTAATTGGGGACCCCCGCTCCATCCCCTCATACAAAAGAAGAGAAGATAGGGAGAAATCCCTTTGGGCTGTGCCAAAATAGCATTCACACGTAACCCCCCCCCCCTATCACCCCATCCCCTGCCCCTCCCTTCTTTGCATAACGGTGTTATGTATACTATCTTTGAAAATATAGAATGGGCCATAGATTTATTAAAGATAGGCTTCATACAGAATTTTGACAATATGTATATATATCTATATATTTATTTATTTTCATATTTACAGTGCTACAAAAATCTTCGTTAATGGTTGCTGGGTAGGTATCCATCGAGATCCAGAACAGTTGATGGTCACACTGAGGAAGTTGCGTCGTCAGATGGATATCATCGTGTCTGAGGTATGTTACCCTACGTGATGTATAGCTGTTAGTGTAAGGTGAGGGATGACAAAACTTGGGCTAAAGTCTGCATTGTATTAGTGGGAGACTGTTTCTATAACTGGCTGAAAGTAGTAAAAATAGGAGAATAGTCATTAATTGTCATCTGTCCTTGTGTTTAAAAGTGGAGAGAAAAAATAGTTCATAAAGAAAGATCTTGGGGCCTAGTCTGGGGATCAAGTGTCACCCTTTTTAGGCTGTATGTTCTCTCTCTGCGACACTGCTTCTGACCCAGGGCGGTGGGCAAGGTGCAGGGATGACCCGTCATCCAGGAGGTGCTCAGATGAGAGGGAGGGTGGGAGGGGTGTGGAGTGTATTTAGGGATGAAATGGGTGGGAGTGTTTTTATGCCTTTCCCTTTTTGGCTACCTCCCTTGTAAGGGGGAAAAAGCCTTGGTATATGTATGTATGTATGTATGTATGTCTCTCTCTCTCTTCTCTCTCCCTCTCTCTTTCTCTCTCAAAATCCATTGGTATATGTATGTATGAATGTTCAAAAGCACACTCATTGTCTATCCCAGCTTAACTTGGGGGGAAAATGTGATCTCAGACCCCTGCCACACTGCTTTATACAGAAAGGGGCTGTGGATGCTTGTGAAATGTCTGTTAAATGGGTAAGAAAGGGCTAAGGAAAAAATGGAGATTGTGAATGAATGTAGGAATGATGCAGCCTGTGGAGATGTTCTCATTTTCATAATTGATTTTCAATGGTTAATTATGATGGAGTTTCGGGTAAACTATCTCCATATGTCAGACCCTGCTGGAGAAGACCAGTTCTTCATCAGATTGCTTGTGGACATCTGTGTGTTTGTATTTTAATTGGCTTTTTATGTTTATAAGGAAGGAAATGCCTTTGTACATGTTCATTAAAAGAAGTACATGAATATATTAAAGGGCCTTTTCTTTGTTACAAGGGAAGTAGCCAAATCAAAACAGGCACATCTTGCACACCCAGTCTTTAGTCTTTGAGAGCTTTTTCTCCTAACTTGATATGGTTGTCATAGTTGTACTACATAGTGTCTCATTTAATGTAAGAGTTATTAAGAGAGATGTCCTCTCAAGATCCATTGTGTGATTGTTAGTTCGACATCAAGTAACAATTGTCGCATTATGCAGGTGTGTATGGTGCGAGATATTCGTGATAAAGAAATCCGAATCTACACTGATGCAGGAAGAATCTGTAGGCCCCTTCTTGTGGTAGAAAGTTGCAAACTCTTGTTAAAGAAAAGACACATTGATCTGCTGAAGGAGAGGGAGTATAATAACTTCAGGTAAGTGTTTTTTTTTTTTTTTTTTTTTTTTTTTTTCCAGCTTATAGTACAAGCATGAGTTTCTTGTTTCATATGTTGTCATCAGAACAAAATTTCTAATTAGATGTGTTCAACAGCTGGCAAGATCTTGTCGCGAGTGGTGTAGTGGAATATGTCGACTGTGCTGAAGAGGAGACTATCATGATTGCCATGTCACTTGAAGATCTGTGCGAGGAATATGACAAGACGTATTGTAACACGTATACACATTGTGAGATTCACCCAGCCATGATTCTTGGAGTCTGTGCATCCATTATTCCATTCCCTGATCACAACCAGTCTCCTCGTAACACTTATCAAGTAAGTAAAATGGCAGTCTCTTTGATGTCTTTAGAGCTCAGTTTCATGGAACTTGACTTTTCAGAAAGATCAGTTGGATTGACTGAATAATTCCAGTATGATAATGCTAAAATTACTGTTTATATGATATCGAAAAGGGGGATAGATGCTAGAGTAGCACCATGCTTTCATTAAAAAGGAAATTGTGGGAAGTAGGAATGGAGAACACAATAGGAAAGGGACCTGCTCCAGAGACCAGATAATGGCCCCATGGTGGAGGCTTGTGGATGGGCTAAAAATGTTTGCTTGTTAAAGACTTATGCATTCCTCACTCAGGGAACGCATTCTTGTGGGCCATAATTCCTCTGACCAAGTCCGTTACTCAGTGATGTCCATGAAGCCCTAGAACTGTTGCTAGCTTCTGTTGGGCAATAGGTTTCCAGAAATTTGAGGATGCCCTTGAGCTGTGATATAATGTATGAGCCAGTCAAATGTTAGAAATTGAATGTACTCATGATGAATGATTTGTTGCAGAGTGCTATGGGTAAGCAAGCTATGGGTGTTTACATTACTAACTACCATGTTCGGATGGACACCCTTGCGCACGTACTTTTCTATCCACAAAAGCCCCTTGTCACAACACGGTCTATGGAATATCTTCGCTTCAGAGAACTTCCTGCAGGTAATTTATTATACTAGCCAAGGTATACACCCACTTACCCACTTTTCCTCCATGTATACAGTTTATGTATGTATGGTGTGATTTTCCTCTCTCTTTTTTTTTTCTCTCTCTTTTCTCTCTATCTCTCTCTTCTCTCTCTCTCTCTCTCTCTCTCTCTCTCTCTCTCTCTCTCTCTCTACTTCTCTCTCAGGATATATATGATGTACATTTTCATGCTGCATTGCTTCTGACCCAGGGGAATGGGCAAGATGCAGGGATGACCTGTCATTTAGGAGGAGCCAAGGAAAGAATGAGGGAGGGGTGGTGAATGGGAATGGAGTATGTGGGGATGGAATAGGTGGGAATGGAGCCTTTGACTTGGCTACCTCCTCTGTAAGGAGGGGAAAGCCCTTGGTATATGTATGTAGGTACATTTTCATTGAGTGACTTACAAGATGAACTATGGCAGGTTTGTTTGGGCCACAGAGGTCCTGCAAAAGAGAACAAGGGATAGGTTGATTCATGTCCTAACCACCATTTTCATCTCTTTCAGGTATCAATTCCATTGTGGGTATTGCTTGCTACACAGGATACAACCAGGAGGATTCTGTTATTATGAACTTGTCAACTGTAGAGAGAGGATTCTTCCGATCCTGTTTCTACCGGTCCTACAAAGATTCAGAAAGTAGAAGACAAGGACTTCAAGATGAGGTAAGACAATGAGGATTATGCATTACAGGGCACAATAATAGAAATTTTACCCTTGATTTAATATTCCATATTTTTGTTTCATATACAGTAGCTGCCCCCTGTACAAGGGGAAAGGGGCTTTTTGTTATGTGTATTTCTGATATAAAGAATATGTGTGTATCTTTGTATTTATGTTCTCCAATTTTTGTTTTCAGGTGTTTGAAAAGCCATCACGAGAAACGTGTCAAGGCATGCGTCATGCTATATACGACAAATTAGATGATGATGGTATTATATCTCCGGGAATGCGTGTGTCTGGTGATGATGTAATTATTGGCAAGACTATCACGCTGCCGGAGAACGAGGACGAACTGGAAGGTCAGACGAGAAGGTTCAGCAAGAGGGATGCCAGTGTGTTCCTCAGAGGTTCAGAAACTGGTATTGTTGACCAGGTTTGTAAATTGTTAGATCTTTATTCGATTGTGATAAACCAAAAATACACACACATGCACACACCTGCATTCCACTCCCATCCACCAGTCTTACTCTCTCATGTTAGCTCCCTGTGGATTAAGGGTCATCCCAGTCTCCTGCCCAATGGCTGGATCAGAAGTAGTGCAGGAAGGCAAAGTACATCCACAGCATACACATACACAAGTGAATTTGAGGCTAGGGATGATAAATAGAAGAGTAGGAGATGGGACCCAATGTGCATTGCTCTTTTCTTGTATACTATCTATCATTCTACTTACCAAGGGCTGTTTCCTTCTTATAAGGAGGTAGCTAAGTCAAAAGACAGTCACCCATTCCCACCCACTTCACTCCAACCCATTCTTCTTCTCCTCGACCTCCTCTTCACTATCCTGGATTAAATACTTTTTATTGTTACAGGTCATGTTGACAGTTAACATAGATGGAGACCGCTTTACCAAGATTCGTGTGAGGTCAGTTCGTATTCCTCAAATTGGAGACAAGTTTGCTTCTCGTCATGGGCAGAAAGGAACTTGTGGTATCCAGTACAGGATGGAGGTAAGCCAGAGTGAGAAATGAGGTGCTGGATAGGGTAAAACAGACAAATGCCGTGGTAGTTTTGAGCATGTGGAAAGAGTACTTGCATACATGTGCCACAGTGCACCTGTGGTATCCAGTACAGGATGGAGGTAAGCCAGTGAGAAATGAGGTGCTGGATAGGGTAAAACAGACAAGTGCTGTGGTAGTTTTGAGCATGTGGAAAGAGTACTTCCCTGTATATGACACAATCCACCCTCCCCCTTGTAACAACTTCAGTACGAGTCAAATTCTTGCTCGCAGCATTGGCTGCCATATGAACAATGCATCACATGGCTTGCATTATAAAATATAAAGTCACTGCTGTATTACTCGTTCTCCTTTACTCTGAGTAAATAAACAGAAAATGTGATCAAACCAGTTCACAGAATCTGGGGTTAACTCATGTACAACTACAAAAGATATATATATATATAATCAGGACACCAGCATCGTCATGTACCCACTTGTGCCTCATGATGCCTACGTAGGCATCATCATACCTAAGTGGTCGAGGAAGAGTGGCTCAGTCACCCTTCACCCACCCCACACCCATTTGTTATCTGGAAAGATGCAGAGTGCTGGATGGGCTAATAGAGGTATTCAAGTGGATCATGGGCTTTAACAAGGGTGATGCAGACAAAATCATCATATTAAGACAACAGGGCAGGACTTGCAGTAATGGATTTAAAATGGACAAATTTATATTTAAGAAGGAAATAGGCAAGAACTGGTTTACCAATAGAATGGTCAGTGAATGGAAGAGGCTCGGTGATAGATGGTAAAGGACATGGAACTGCCTAATGTAGGCCTTATGCTCTCATGCAGTCTCCATTCTTGAGTTTTTTGCTTGTCCTTATGCTGCGTTTACACTGAGCGAGTCTGAGCCAATTCTTGCCAAATGCTATACTTTGCTTGCAGCATCCTAAGAACACTTCATCAATCTATCTAACATTTGTAAAGGTTTAACTCCTTTCATTTTGCTATTCAGTTTCTCAATATATGACTCAAAGGTAATTTGACTTCTGAAGATTGAAAAAACGAAAGATTGTAACCAACATCGTTTCTACTCAAATGAACTCTTAAACCACTTCAGTACGGGACTTAAATCTCGCGGGCAGCAGCCAATGCCAGCCGTATGACGTGTCGTAATAATATTCGCATCATAAAATATAGTCACCGCTTATATCGATTGTTCTCTCTTTCACCCGCGAATTTTGAAAACCAGAGAATGGGATTCAGGGCACATTTGGGAGAATGTAAAAACACAGGGGCGACTACAATAAATATAATCAAGACGCCGATATGGCAGCGTCGTGAATCCACTTGCTCCTCATGACGCCTACGTGTGCGGCACCGTATGGAAGGGGTTAACAGTTGAGGAAGAATTAGCAGAGATTCACTCAGTATAAATGCAGCCTTATCAGTGTCTTGCTGCATTGCTTCTGACCCAGGCAATGGACAGTAGACAAGGATGACTTCATCCGAAAATGAGAGGGAAACAATGGGTGATGGATGGAGAATTGGTTCATGCCTTGGCTGGCTGCCTCCCTTATAAATGAGAAGAGGTTCTTGGGTAATGATAGATCATTATCTTTTAGATGTTTTGTGGTCAATTTACATGAATTAGGAATTACTACAATGAAATTTATAGATTAGTTGGATGTGAGGGAATAGTGATATTTTAAGCCTGCTGTGCATCCAAATAATAATGAAATAGCAACGAGGTTGGTAAAACGCTAGGTAATTATGAGGGAATAATGCCAGAATAGCCAAGATTTTTCTTAGTAAATGTAAAAGATACTGAGTTATGATTTTGCTTCCAGGACATGCCGTTCACAGTTGAAGGCATCACACCAGACATCATCATTAATCCTCATGCCATTCCGTCTCGTATGACAATTGGTCACTTGATTGAGTGCCTTCAAGGTAAGCTTGGAGCAAACAAAGGGGAGATTGGCGATGCCACACCCTTCAACGATGCTGTGAATGTACAGAAGATTTCTCACCTTCTCCAGGAGTATGGCTATCACCTACGAGGAAATGAGGTACGCATGCTCTCATGTAATGGCAATTTGAAGGAATGTTATAGAAAAGGTCATGCCCAGATATTGGTTTAAATTAGTAGGCACTGATTTGCATAATCAAATTTATGTTTGGCCCATATACAGTTGAGGAAATTTGGTGGATAAAATATAGCATGCCCTGATTATGGTTTGAATTTTTTGTAGGTTATGTACTGTGGTCATACAGGCCGTAAGATGAATGCCCAGATTTTCTTGGGACCAACCTATTATCAGCGCCTCAAGCATATGGTGGATGACAAAATCCATTCAAGGGCTCGAGGCCCAGTCCAGATTCTTGTAAGGCAGCCTATGGAAGGTCGAGCAAGGTAAAAAATATATATATAGTTGTATATATACTTCATGTTTTGTAACAAAGAGGATTCTATTCTTTCTCCCATGTACAGGGTGTCCCCAAAGTTTGGACACATGGGAAATATCACTTGTTGTATATAACAAATGTATGTTTGTTAGAAGGTAGAGGGATGTGTTAGCATTAAGTGAAACTAAGTTGAAAGGGAGTGATGTATACTTATACTTTACCACACATGTGCACCCTTCGGAGGGGAAGAGGCCCTTTGATGTATATGTGTGTATTATCTTTCTTCAGTCTAGATTACTGTAAAGAGGTGGGGTTACATTGCAGATTTTAGACATTTTTATGTATGCACAGATTTTCATTGCTATATGTGAATTTTCAGAGAAGGAGGTCTCCGTTTTGGTGAGATGGAGCGGGATTGCCAAATAGCTCATGGTGCAGCACAGTTTCTAAGGGAACGCCTGTTCGAAGTCAGTGATCCCTATGCTGTCCATGTCTGCAACTTGTGTGGTCTCATGTGTATTGCTAACTTACGAAACAATACATTTGAGTGCAAGGGCTGTAGGAACAAGACTAAGGTTGGTATAATTTGCTTGTTTAACATATTGTCGTCGTGGACATTTTAATTTTGTAGTTCTTGTTATTAGTGAAGGGAAGACAAACATACATAAAACAAAGGCTTTTTCTCCCATAGAAGGGAGGTAGCCAAAGTCAAAAGGCATAATTCCACTCCCACCCATTTCATCCCCACTTACTCCACTCCCGAACACCACCCCTCCCTCCCTCCTTATCTTGCTCCTCCTTGTAAAGGGAGGAAAAAACCCTTGGTATATGTATGTATTATTGTTTTTATTGGATTTGAAAAAGTTCCGTTATCTATATATCAGCAGGCTTCTTCAATATAAGGGAGGTTGACTTATTAAGGGGGAAGAAGCTTGGTATTGGGTACATGTTACAATTATTTCTTGTTTGTGTATAAACTACAGCTGTTGTCCTTTTTTATTTGTCCCCACAGATATCACAGGTTCGCATGCCCTATGCTTGCAAACTGCTCTTCCAAGAGCTTATGTCAATGAACATAGCTCCTCGCATGATGGTCAAGTAATGGGCCCAGGCACAAGAAGATTTCATTGTAAATATTTTCAGTACATCACTCGATCATTATTTTTCATATGTATGTTCATAATGGTGATATTCCAAAGCGTTTTGAAAAATCAACATCAATGAAGGACGAATAATGGTAATAGTAAAGGTTGCCTCTAGTCTCGTTGACTGGAAATTCATAGCCCCCACACTGGCTGGCGATAGTCATTAGGCACTCCTGTGAACCTCACTGGGAAGAAGCTTTGGACTGTCGCTTATGTTGTAGGAATGTGGAACAGTATCGCTGGCTGAGAATAGAAGAAGGGAGCAGTCACTTGCCAGCTTTCCTTATGTGGTAAAATGGAAGAAGTACAAGTGCAGCTTATAATTGGGTCTGGTCTCGAGATCGTGTCAGCCTCTTGGAAGCAGCATCTCAAGATATGCAGGTATTGAAGTTTTGAAGAGAGACAACAAAAAATCATTCCTCATGATATTTTACAGAACCACTTGCAGGCAACCATTATTACTACCATACAAAATAAAAAGTTTTCATTGTACTTTTATGGTTTGAGAATTAGTCCTGTTGGTGTAAGGAAATATATATATTTATATGATATATTTCTTTCTTTTTGTGGTTGTAAAGGAGTATTTAAGATGTATGACATTATAATAAAATTGTAAAATATGCCTTGTTATTTATTTTATTACCATTTTGTTGGAGTTGTAGAAGGAAGGGTATTGAGTGGTGGGATGCTGAAGCAGGGAAGGTCGTAGAGTAGAAGAAATGAGCATTCACAGATTGCAATGGCTGTAAAATAGGACGAAAGAGTCAAATGAGGGGTACAAAGAAAATAGAAGAGAAGGAAAGTGTAAGGAAAAGGAGGCAATGAGAAGAGCAGATGTGAAATGAGGAAAGAGCAAGACAGAAAATTTTGAAAATAATGAAAAGATGTTTTGGAAGGAAATTAAGAGGGGAAGGGGAGCCAAATCAAGAGTAGAAAAGGTAAAAAGTGCAGATGGATGATAATGGAAGAGACTGGTAAGAGGAAGATGGGCAGTGTATTAGGAAGTTGATTAGTGTGTGAGAAATAATTTGACACAGCCCGAAGGGATTTCTCCCCATATCTTTTCTGCATGAGAGGAATCGCTGATTTAATGAAACGGCGTTGCTGTGGATGTGCTGCGTCTTGTGACTGCTTCTGGCCCAGGGCAGTGGGCAAGATGCAGGGATGACCCATCATCCAGAGGGTGCCAAGATAAGAGTGGTTTTTTGGCTACCTCCCTTACAAGCCTTTGTATTTGTAAGTTAAATGTGAAGGAGGATAGGGAGGTGCTAAGAAAATGGAAGGGAAATAAAAATAAGGTGAAAGCAGTTAAGATGATGAGAGGTAAAGCACCTGGTTTAGACGGGTGTTATGCAGTGTCTTAAAAAGGCAGGTATAATGATGGTTGACTGGCTGGTGACATTAATGTTTGTCTAAAAGAGGATAGAGTGGTGGAGGATTGCCTGTATAGTTCCACTTTACAAGGGAAAAGGGGACAAGTGTGAGTAGTAGTTTCAGAGGGATCAGTTTGTCGAGTGTAGTTGAAAAAGATTATGGAAGGGTTTTGATTGAGAGGATTAGGAAAGGAACAGTGGGTTTAGGACAGGTACGGTTTGTGTGGATCAGATATCTGTGGTAAAGCAGATGTATGAGAAAGCTTTAGGAAAAGATAAGGATGTTTTCTGGGGCTTAAGGATTTGGGAAAGGCTTATGACAGGAAGGTATTACAGATATATGGGATAGGAGGAAAGCTAAGGGCAGTCAAGAGTTTTTATTAAGAGTAGTAGAGCCTATAAGAGAAATGGAGAGAGCAAGTGGTTTGAGGTAAAGGTGGTACTTCACCAGGTATGTGTCGTGTTGCCATGGCTGTTCAATACGTACATGGGGTGGTGATATGGTTTAACGTCACACACTCCCCCCTATCAGGAGGCCAGGACAGTGCCCCTCACAGAGGGCTTTGTAGCATGGAATTTAATGAACCATGCTCTTGGTTCAACTTCGCCTGTGGCAGGATTCGAACCACCCTCCCCTTGACCTTTGCCGCAAGTAACGACGCCCTAACCCGCTCAGCCAGCAGGGTGGTGCAAGGGTAATGGGCTGTGGATTGGAGATGGTTAAAGAAAATGGAGAAAAAATGAGAGATAAGCCAGTTGTTTGCTGATAACCCTGCACTCATAGCAGGATCAGAGGAGGGATTAAGGAACTTAAGTGACGGGGTTTGGTATGGTGTGCAAAAAGAAGGAAGTTGAGGACAAATGTGGGTAAAAGTAAGGTGAAGAGATGTACAAGGGGAGAGGATGGTAGTAAATTAGAAATAAGTATTTAGGGAGAGAGACTGGAGGAAGTGGATATATCTAAATACTTTGGGGCAAATGTGGCAGGAAAGGGAGTAGTAGAGGTGGAGGTAGAATGTAGATTGAGGGAAGCAAGTAAATGCCCTGGGGGATAAAAAAAAAAATTGTAATGAGAAATAGGCATTTGGGAATGGATACTAAGAGGAGATTGTATGAAGGAGTGATTGTTCCAATAGCACCGTATGGGGCAGAAACATGGAACATAAGAGAGGAAAAGAGAAAGAGTATGTGTTTGAGATGAAAGTCTGAGAAGTGTGGTAGGGGTTACTAGTATGGATAGAGTGAGAAATTAGGAGGTAAGGAGGAGAGCAGGGGTGGAAAAGGAGTTGGGAGATGGGGTTGATGAAAGAGTATTGGGATGGTTTGGACACATGGAAAGAATAAATGAAGAAAGATCAGTAAAGGAAGTGTGGAAGAAGTGAACATGAGGGGGCAATCAAGGATGAGGTGGATGGATGGGGTAAAAGGGGATTGGAGGAGAGTGGGATGTCTGCTGAGGAAGGGAGTAGACAGAAGATAGGGGTGAATAGAGAATGGTTGTGTATGGATGATGCTGTGATGCATGGAAGGGATGGGGGGTGAGGGAGTATGTGTGAATGATATTTTGACACAGCCAGAAGATATTTCTTCTTGTCTTCTCTCTTTCTGCATGAGGGGATGGGGAGTGAGGGGGGTCACTGATTAAGTGAAGTGACCTTGCTGTGAATGTGCTGTGTCTTGCTGCATTGCTTCTGACCCAGGGCAGTGGGCGAGATGCAGGGATGTCCCATCATCCAGAAAGAGCCAAGAAAAGAGGGAGGAAGGCGTGGTGAATGGGAGTGGAGTGTTTGGGGATGAAATGGGTGGGAGTGGATTTATGCCTTTTGACTTTGGGTACCTTCCTTGTAAGGGGGGAAAAGCCGTTGGTATATGTATGTGTGTATGTATGATCTTTAGGCACTTTCACCGTCTGGTCTAGATATACTCTTCAACTTCCTCAAGACTCTCACCATCAATTATAATCTCTTTACTTTGAACTTTCGTGTTAAACATTACTTTGGTTTTAGTCCTATTCATTCTTAAACCTACTTAGAGACTTTCCTTGTTCAGATTACTCAGCATATCTTACAGGTCTTCTGCTCTTTCTAAAGTGAGAATTGTGTCATCCGAAAATCCTAGGTGATTGAAATATTCATTATCAATCTTCAAACCTTTCTCTTCCCAACTCAACCTTTTGAAAATCTCTTCCAAGCAAGTTGTACTTGATAAAGCTGTAACAAGTGAAATATTGTACTAATAAAGGGTCCGTCCTCTCGTGGTGTTTCTTAAGATAAAATGTAAATAGTTTGGATGAAATTGTATCGCCTTGCCGCACTCCTTTCTCGATCTTTATCTTTTCTACATCTTTATGTAGCTGAGTCATTGCGGTACCTTTCACATCATTCTTTTTTTTTCCTAGAATCCTTACTATGTGTTCATTTGCACCCAGTTTGTGTAGCAAGTTGAATATTGCTATTCTACCAAGTCAAAGGTTTTCTCGTAAATTACTAAAGCTAAACAAATATTTATATTCTATTCTGATGTTTTCTTGATTAAATTATTGTTTGTAAATGGTCTACTGTAGTTATTACCAACGTGGGCACTATCATCCCCTTATGGGCACTATTGTGTTAAAAGAGGGCGCTAAACATTAATGTTTCACTTGGAAGGCAGTGAATATACATAAAGTGGCGCTGGGACCATAATTACCTGTCTTTTTTAAAGTTAATAAGAATAATTCAATATTAGTACATACATACATATACCAAAGGCCTTTTCCCTTTTACAAGGGAGGTAGCCAAAAAAACAAGGGCATAAAACCCACTCCCACCCATTCCATCCCAAACATACTTTACTCCCTACCACCCTCTTCCCTCCCTCATCTTGGCACCTCTTGGATGACGGGTCATCCCTACATCTTGTCCACTGCTCTGGGTCAGAAGTAGTGTCACAAGATACAGTACATCCACAGCAAGGCCGCTTCATTAAATTGGCAACCCCCCTCTCTGTCCCCTCATGCAGAAAAGGAGGAAAAAGGGAGAAATTCCTTCGGGCTGCGTCAATTTATTTCTCACACATACTCCCTCACCCCCATCCCCCACCCACTCCCCCTCATGCATCACAGCATCATCCATACACAACCATTCTCCATTCACCACTATCTTCTCTCCTCTCCCGTCCTTTAACAGATATACCCACCTTTCCTCGTTAACAATAAACGCTCCCAAGTATCAACATTTACCCTTAGTTCATGCATTTAACAGGTGAAGTAACGTTACAAGGTTAATCACAATGAACCTATAAATTCACTCTGATTTAATCATGTTATAAGTCATGCGCCTGTCATTCCGCCACGCAATGTAGAACCGCTTTGCCCCATAACCTAATTTTTTAAATTATTTCTAAATGAATCAATATTTCTCTTTCTCTCACTATCACTGTATTTTATCATAGTTAATTTCTCCTAATTAAGCTATCAGCCATGAAACACTCTAATATTATTATTTTATGAGTTGATAAATTGACACCTTCCCCTGTAGGCTTAGTTGTAAAGAGAAAGCGGTGATTACAGGCTGTCGCTGTACGTGATTTTTTTTTTTTTATCGTAATTCAGTTTATTTTTGTGCTTTAGATTGCCCATTATTATGTCGGAAAAGCGGAAATTTAGACAATATAGTGTAGGATATTGAAAGTCTGGATTTATTACTTCTAAAAATCCACAACAACCAATGTAATTTGTGAGAAACTATTTTCGAACGAAGCCACGAAACCATCAAGACTTATATTGCAACGCAAGAGAAATCTATTATACCTAGTAACCGGTATTTGATTTGATAGGGACGAGGGAGGGGAACACTGACAAGAACTTTTTGTGTTTAAAGAGGTCGAGTCAAGGTTGGGAAACCGCTAGTTTAGAATAATATCATGGGCTGGTGATTTATGAAATTTTTGGCTCGAAGGTTAAGCGCCTGACCCGGTAGGCCATTCAGCGCTATAATGAGCTGCGACATGTTCCTAACATTTCTTACCTTCCTGATCGCCCTCGAGGAGTTCGTGGTTTCTTTGAATCCTGTCAAAGACTCTCCAAAGGTCGACTCCTCCTTTCACCTGAATAAAGTAGCCTGGTGAATGCCAGAGCCAACATGATTCGCAGCGGCGGCGTCAGGAATTTTTAGTTGGGGAGGCTAAGGGGGGGGGCTGAGCAAATTTTTTGGGGGGGGCTAATAGTAATATGATAATACACATATATTATCCTCATTTCAGAAGGGGAGGGGGTTAATGGTTGGGCTAGCACTGATGGCTGACAAATCTTTAGCCCTGGCAATTAAAAATTTCACTTAATAAAATTATTTCAATGAGTGTTTTAAATTTTCAATTTGCTCATTTCAGTTGGGGGGGAGCTAATGGGGGGCTGGCCACTTTTTTGAGGGGGCTAAAGCCCCCCCAAGCCCCCCCCCCCTGGCACCGCCACTGATGATTCGAATATTACAAGGACTGAGTCTGAGTTGCTCCAGGATTGTTATGCATCACACACAAGTCATTCAGCCGTAGAATGATGATATACTACTGTACATTCGACTCTCTCCCAGAAACAGTGCAAACAGGATCAGGGTACAAATGAGCAACAACGCGTTAGCATTTAAATCATCACAACATTTTACGTAAAGGGACGTTCTTGTGAATATTCTCTATAAGCCTTGTTTTAAGAATCACCGTTAACACTGGTCTCTCTGAGCTTAGTGATGTCTTCTAGCCTTGGCAAAATATCAAATAAGTACACTTAAAGGATGGTCTGGATACTGTCTGAAGATTTTATTCGTTTCAAAAGATTCCTTTCTCTGGTAATGGGTTTAAGTAACATGTAGGCTCTAAACTATGGGAAGCAGCAATGCGTGGTGACCTAAAGGCTGTGGTACTTTTACTTGGAATGCAGATGGGCTACATTAATTTTTGTTGCTTCCTCTGTGAATGGGATAGCCGGGATGTAAATATATATATATATATATATATATATATATATATATATATATATATATATATATATATGTGTGTGTGTGTGTGTGTGTGTGTGTGTGTGTGTGTGTGTGTGTGTGTGTGTATAATGTGTGTGTGTGTGTGTGTGTGTGTGTGTGTGTGTGTGTGTGTGTGTGTGTGTGTGTGTGGTTAAAGGAGAGATTAATGTCATTAGCACTCCACTTGTTGATTCTGAGAAAATTTATCTACCTATTTTGCATATAAGCTGGGGTTGATGAAGAATTTCGTCAAATATATGGATAAAAATGACAAGGGATTCACATATACGAGAAGTCTGTTTCCCAGAGTAAGTGACGCAAAAATCAAGGAAAGTATTTTTGTAGGGCCATAGAGTAGGGAACTGATGCGAGATCAAAAGTTCGGTGAAGTACTACTGTAACTGATGTTGAAAAACCTGTACGACTATCATTCAAGAAAGTTTACAGAGACTTTTTTTCAGGGGAATCACAGGTCAGAAAATTACTGTGAAAATGTGAAGGACCCTCTGAGTTCATACAAAAACCTGGAAACCCGTTTCTTAGATTCTAACCTGGACTTGTATCCTACAGATCTTGGTGCAGTCAGTGACGAGCACGGCGAGAGACTTCACCATGACATTTCGAACGTAGAAACTCTTTACCAAGGAAAGTGGATTCCTATTATGCTTGCTAATTACTGTTGAACACTTAGAAGAGACATTCCAGAGGCCAAATAGACCCGAAATTTTAGAAATACTACCTTTAAAAGGTTAGTACATTAGTATCACCCTGGTATATTAATAAAAGACGTCTAATGGCTATGAAATTAAGCTGCAATATTACAGGAAAACCATGAATGGTAGAAAAATTATGAAAACATACTTGAATGTTGCATAAAAACATAATTAACCCCACCTACTTTATGGCACAAAAAAAAAAAAGTTTAATTTTGTTGATCAGGTTATCCATGAGGAGAGTTGTGATCCCGCATGACGTTCGAACATATAATATGAGCTCTGAGCTCTCTTCCGGGAGGGAAATAACTGTCGATCACGAGTCCAACACGTGTTCCAAGACCATGAGGAATCACGCACACACTCCAGAAGGTAAAAGACGGTTTCAGAATCCGGGAGTTCGTGCTCTGAGTTGAGAAGAGTTCGTCCTCGTAACTCTTAAGAGTCTTTACATAACTGACCTCTACACGTGCCATCATCAGATATTGTATGTGGCCATGGTTCACCCCTTTGTGCAACTTGGCAAACATCACACGCAGCGTCAGTTCATTGTTTTTAATGTGAGGTGGTTTACAGCTAACATACCAAACGCAGAAATCCACAACAACGAGAAGTCTCATGAAATTTACAAGGTCAGCACCGTTCGGGGGTAAGACAGTGGGGTGGGTGATTTGGGATCACGGCTTGTTCCCTCTATTTTTTTTTTTTTTTTTTTCTTTTTTTTTCTATGCGTGAATGCAGAAATTTGTTTCATGTGCAAACCTTCCCTTCTTTGTAA
>NC_134804.1:49791277-49811277 GCF_046742065.1 Oratosquilla oratoria
GATTGAAGTCGGGTAATAGATCAAGAAAATAGTAAGTACACGTTGGTAGTAGGTGACTTTAATGCTAAAAGGGGGGGAAGAAGATGGGAGAAGTTTGGAGTTGGTGAAAGAAATGACAGAGGCGAGATGTTAGTCAACTTTGCAGAGAAGTACAACATGAAATAATTAAATGCAGAGATAGAATGATAAAAAGAGTAGAATAATTTTACCAAGAGCTTTACTCGTCGAAGACCGTAGTTGAGTCAGTAAATTCATCTGTAGACGTTAGTAATATACCAGAGATTACAAAGAAAGAAGTAGAATTTGCTCTAAGAATATGAAACGAGGAAAAGCACCTGGGGAAGATGGTATATCGATAGATCTTTTGAAAGACGCAGGGAAAGAAGTTCATATTAAGTTAGCTCAGTTGTACATCCAGTGCATACGTCAGAGAAGCGTTCCTGAATCGTGGTGCAATGCTGTAGTGGTTTTGCTTCATAAAAAAGGAGACCAGAAGTATTTTAATAATTACCAACCAATTAACTTGTTATCAAATGTATATAAAGTATTCTCCAAGATCCTTACAAATAGCCTAAGTCAAGTTTTAGACGGAAACCAACCGAGAGAACAGACAGGCTTTAGAAGCGGATATTCGACATTAGACCATTTGTAGGCGATGAACCAACTAATCGAGAAAACGACAGAATACAATATACCTGTTTAGCTTTTGTAGATTAAGAGAAGGCCTTTGACTCGGTAGACACCAAACTCGCTACACCACGCAAGCAGGGTACAAACGAACAGATCGTAAGGGTTCTAGAAACGATTTATGCGAAAGGTACCGATGTAATTCGAGTACATAAAGATACAGAGAAGATCAAAATCGAGAAAGGGGTACGGCAAGGCGATATAATTTCACCCAAATTATTTACAGCTTGCATGGAAGAGATTTTCAGAGGGTTGAGTTGGGAAGAGAAAGGTTTGAAGATTAATGGCGAATATTTGAACCACCTAAAATTTGCAGATGATATTGTTCTTATTTCAGAAAGAGCAGAAGATTTGCAAGATATGCTGAGTGATCTGAACAAAGAGAGTCTCAAAGTAGGTTTAAAAATTAATAAGAGTAAAACCAAAGTAATGTTCAACACGAAAGTTCAAAGTAAAGAAACTATAATCGATGGTGAGAGTCTTGAATTTGAAAAGTATAATTATTTAGGCCAGATGGTGAAAGTGACCAAAGATCATGAAAATAAAATAAAAAGACGTATTACAATTGGTTGGAAAGTGTTTATATAATAAAATCCTGAGAGGCAATCTACCTTTATGTTTGAAACATAAAATTTACAATCAATGCATCCTGCCAGCAATAATCTATGGGTGTGAGACTTGGAAATTGACGAAGGCGATAGAGACAAAACTAAGAACTGCACAGAGGAGAATGGAGAGATCAGTGATGGGAATAACACTGAGAGACCTAAAGAGAGCAATTTGTGTGAGAGAGCAGACTAGAGTGAAAGATATTGAGGAGGTAAAAGAGAAGTTGAATTGGGCAGGTAATTTAGTACGAGCGACTGATGAGCGATGGAGCAAGTGTATTACTGAGTGGACGCCGCGAGATGGGAAGCGTGGAAGAGTTAGACCAGACAGAAGGTGAAGAGACGAGATTGAGAAATTTGCAGGAGTGACAGGGCAAAGGTTGGTGCGGTCGTGTGAATCTTGGACTACTATGAAAGAGGGCTTTATTCAGCAGTGGACTCAGGATGGCTGACTTTATATATATATATATATATATATATATATATATATATATACACACACACATATATATATATTATATATAAATATATATATATATTTATGTATATGTGATAGGTGGTGGAAAAAGAAGTCATGGGTCTGTTTTTTTTTTTTTTTTTTTTTTTTTTTTTTAGGTGTCCACACCATTTATCAAGGGTAATCGAAGATATTGGCATTTGTAAGGCAGACAAATCTGATGTTTGTGTCATTCTGAACTCGTCGGACTAACATGACAAGGTTAAAAATTGAGGTCCTTTTACAAGACTCATACAAAGTCTTTAGAATTCGGGAAAATGTAAACGCACTAAGCGGCAGGGAAGAAATCTCAAAGCTGCACGGCTATAGTCAGCGCAAGGAGAATTGGCCGATAAGGCGGGGCTAGGAGATTTCCCGGTGTTGCCACATGTGGGCATCCATGGCGAGAACGTGCATGTGGATGCAATGTTTTCTGAATGCAGTATGAGGGGGGCGGGGCCAGAGATTAGATGTAGCGGCAACGTCGCTCTCTCATGCATATATGCCATATCTAGACTTAAAGAAACGAAACCTTTGTATAGAAAACATTGCTTTGATTTTTACCTCAGTGGTGGTGTGTGACAAAAAATTATAATATAATCATATGAGGCAACATTATAAAACTATAAAATAGAATTATAAAATAAAATGAAATTATAGAATAATTATATGTGGCACCACAGGGGAACTCCCAGTGCTCCGCCCTAACGGCCAGATCTCAGTGCAACGGGTATAGTATGATCATGGATACTTTTATTGAAGCATCAATAAGACAAATTATTTCACTAAACCACACCCACTCCGGTACACCAACTATAAAAAAAGAAAAGAAAAAAAAAATCATCACCCACTACATCCCGGCCTTCCTTCTAATGTACAAATTTACTTTAAAAAATATCCCTTCAGAGTATTTTGGCATCACTAGACGCAGAAAACTTATTTTCAAATGTTCCCATAGAAGAAACTATCTAGTTCATCATGTACATATGAAAAAGACAGTCTACTCTCTTCTAAACTTTCACGTCCAATCCTAGGAAAGATGTATGCCGTGCAAAGCCCAATCATGCATGTGCGATTTTGTAAACTCGGTGATGGAATCGATGGATGTTTAGATTACATTTCTCTAGACAAAAAACGAAAACCATATATGGAAACTGGGAACCATGTTGGAAGAAATCTAATGCCACAGGTTCACCGCAGGAAAACAAAAACATGAAAAATGAAATAACATTTCTATATGTATGAATCGATAGATCCCAAAGCGCTTTTACCATCAGTGCACAGGAAGTCTAGTTATGTCTGTGGACGCCTAGGTGGAACCAGTGAGCACATGACGAAGTAGAAATCTAGCGTGATTTAGGTATAAGTTAATAAGTGTAAGTAATAAATGAATAGATAAATAAATAAATAAATATAATTATGATGAAATATATACAATTTTGCTCAAATTAGTCAGCTATCAAGAATCCAATTGAATAAGACAGATAAGCGAACAATGGTTTCCCATTGATAGAAGTTGATAAAGAAATATATAACAGTTAGGCAGTTTCATATCCAGGTAATAATGTAAGATCAGCGTACAAAAAAGAAACCAAACTATAATCTTTACATGTATTGAAAGCCTAGAAGTGATGAAGACATCTTAGAATTTATTCTTTTCTAAAGGAATCCAACAACTTCAGGAATTGTCATAAAAAAATCTGAAGAGGACAAGTTGAATGAAGTTAAGTCGTGTTACAAATACTCATGTAAACAAAATAAAGACGGGGCACTTTGTTATGACGAGTCGGCTGTTTAGAATACACGACACGAATTTTGTCGAAAACTTTAAACTTTTATACGTAGACCGGCGCAATACTCGCATCTGTAAACCAAACACAGCAGAAAAATATTACGTCATAATTTCATTTTGAACACAACCGTAATGACTAAAAACAACTGTTTGGTAAGATTAAAATGTATGGAGGCAGTAATGATCACAAATCACCCCCAACAATTAACACACAACAAAACATGTGCAACGTCATGTAACTGTTTGGAGCTTCCTACGAAGCTACTAGGAACACATAGCACACACTCCCGCGGTAATAGCAACCTACCCACAATCCTAAAGACCTTACGACGTAAGTCTGATTCAGAATTTATATAATCTTTACTAAGGGGAGAGTGATTATGAATGGACAAGAAATTGACCCGGCGCGAAGGGATTTCCTTGTAGTTAATGAATGGAATAAACTTCCTGCAGAGGCAGTGCAATGTAGTTCAGTTCGAAGCTTTAAGATTCATTTAGATAAATACCTAAGATGCTGTAATGCCTGTCATTTATTTTATATTATTTATTTATTTGTTTGTTATTATTTGTATGTTTATTATTATTTCCTCGATTATCATTTATTATTATTTACTAATTACCTGTTTGTTTATTATTTGACTTTACCTATTTATCTATTTGCTTATCTTATTTGTTATTATTCATATTGTTATCCTTTTTATTTATTTGTTTATTTATCATTATTATTATACACACACACACACACACACACACACACACATATATATATATATATATATTTTTTTTCTTCTTCTTTTTTTTTTTTCTTTTTGTTTCATCCGACCTAGTTATGGACCAAAAGGTCTCCTGTCGGCATGCTCCTCCTTTGTAATCCTTTAAAGCGACTGGGGTAAACCATCTACAGCATGCCGAACCCTGCCCTGGAGGTTCTGAACCTCATTTCATCGCCTCTGACCCGACCATTGGGCAGGATGCAGGGTATGGGTTTGGTATAAAGACGTATGCATTCCTAGGCTAGCCATCCTCTTCTAAAGAAAACAATCCTTTGGCACATGTAGGCTATGTTTGTGTGGGCTCCTCCGGGTAGTTATTTATATAAAGTTTAACCATCCAGCTCGTGTAGCTCTTCACTAAGCCCCCGGCCCCTCCAACCTCCACCCTGAATACTTGTGTCTCCAATTCTTATGGGATTACGAAATCACCCAAGTTTTGTTTCTTCGAAGCTCCTCCCACCATCCCTACTCTCCCGCAGTGCATGAAAAGGCGAAGCGGTCATTGGCTGGCTGATCTGACGTCATAAGGGCATTGGCCAGTGGCTGCAGGTAATATTGTAATTTCCATAGTGTGTATTTTCCATGATTCGGCGGGGGGGATGCTGAGAACCGCGCAAATTTTAAACACCTGTTTGATGTATTCCGAAGCTGTTCTTTTCCATACACAAATTACGATAGTTGATTGCGTTCTCTGCCAAGATTTCCCTTCCTCTTCCTCTCTCTCTCTCTCTCTCTTTCTCTCTCACACACACACGCGCACACACACACACATACACACACACACACACACACACACACACACACACACACACACACACACACACACACACACACACACACACACACACACACACACACACACACACACACACACACACACACACACACACACACACACACACACACACACACACACACACACACACACATTCATATATATAGGCTCCATTCGGGAGGCAGTAGGATCATATACCTGGAGGAGGGCGGTGAGTAGATGACCAGACCTAATTTCTCCAGTTCGACTATAAAATGTGTATAATGAGTTTACTGGCTGCTACTTTTCCAAGTAATATGTCATTAGTGCTGCACTTCATCTCTTAAACTTTCAAATATACCCTTGAACATGGATGCAGGTTAAGAGTTCGGGTTTAATATTTTGATGAGAAGTAAATAAAATGAACGATAGGGACAAAAATGTAAATATACAGTTTTAGATATAAACGCTCTTGTGTGACGAACTAGTTGCAGTTTTACAACGCAATCATGTCAAACTACGCAAAAGAAACCGAATGTGTTTAACCTACTTAAACTTTAACAAATATTTATAATATTGTCACAAATAAGTCTGAACTAAACTAAATTCGCATGAAGCCAAGGGTGTTCTGTTAAGTTGCGTTACCAAATGGTTAAGCACTTGTTAGTTATTGTGATTTGGAAAAAATTATGGATGGAATGATCCTACGAGCGAAGTTCCTCAGGGTTCTGTAATTGGACTACATGTGTTAATAGTGTTTGACATGAACTATAGACTGAAGTCTGATGTATCCAGATATGGTGATGGTGTAAAGTCATGAGGAATATCAAATGGTCACTCAAATCAACTATATATTTGGACAAATTAGATTTTTTAGAGTGGCAAATGAAAGCTAACCCAAGTGTAATGGTATGTGCAAAACTCAGTGGCGGCGCCAGGGGGGGCTTGGGGGGGCTTTAGCCCCCCAAAAAAGTGTCCAGCCCCCCCATTAGCCCCCCCCAACTGAAATGAGCAAATTGAAAATTTAAAACACTCATTGAAATAATTTTTATTAAGTGGAATTTTTAATTGCCAGGGCTAAAGATTTGTCAGCCATCAGTGCTAGCCCAACCATTAACCCCCTCCCCTTCTGAAATGAGGATAATATATATGTATTATCATATTACTATTAGCCCCCCCCAAAATTTTCTCAGACCCCCCTTAGCCTCCCCAACTAAAAATTCCTGGCGCCGCCGCTGGCAAAACTAAAAATACTACTACATACAAGTTATTTGAAAAAAGCTTAACCATAATGGACTGTGAAAAATATCTTGGTGTAAATATCGGTAACATTACATAATTTAAGCATTGTATCTATGCTTGATCGAATGTTATGGTGATTTAACATGAGAGGACTTATTGCGGGTGAGAAGTACCTTGATGGTGATTTCTTCTTTGTATTAAAATATAACCTGGCGATTACAGGTTGGAATATCAGGTGAGATAAGGTATCCCACCTAGGCAGGCCTTCTGTCAGGTTCTTGAGCTGGATAGACCTATGCCGGGCCTTGACCTCGGCAATCTTCCATCCAGGTACTTGACCCAGTCAGTCCTATTCTGTGACGGGCGCAGCCGTCATTAATAAAAGGGGAAGGTGCTTAAGTCATGTTAGTGTAGATTCCCGTATGGGAAATGTGTTAGTCAATTAATTATATGGGTATTAGTTCCTTTGCTTGGGGTTTGTATATATGGTTGATGGGCGGGGTTAGATATGGCGTATATATATATTAAGTTACGGTAATGTAATTAGCGTAGCTGTGAGAAATGGTTTAATGGGTCTGGCGACATTAGGCATCTCGTGTTGGTGACGCTGCGGATGGCGTTTGTATTCCTTTTACTTGGCATTATTAAGTTAAGTTGTTTTTTATTCAGGAATTTGTGATGTCTGCAAGATTGGAAGTTCTTGGCAAAGGCGACTGCCGTCTCGCACGCGTTTGCTCCACGTGCATGGTTGGTGATGGTTTTGTAATTTTATGCTAGGTCCGATAAAACTATCTTTTGGCTTCAAAATTCACCAACCAACTATTTAGGTGTCTTCCCACGTTTGGAATGCGTTGTTTCCGTATAGTACTCGAATATCATCAGTTAATTATAAATTGGAAACGGTACAGTGGCGAGCTATCTATCAAGAAAAGAGAAACAAATCATACGAAGGACGCCTAAAACTATGTAATTATTGAAAACCAGGATTTTCAAGACTAAAGGAAGTTCATCACATCATAACTGAGAATATTTGTACACTGAATAGAAAATACTAACTGGCTAACAGGGCGAGAATTAATGGCCTCAAGTTATCAGGATGAAGATTTGTCTAAAGGGCTAATTACACGGTCAAACGATTTGTCAAACCCGGTTTGTTAAACATGTGTTCGAAGTGATGTTTGACCGTGTGAACGAGGTATTTGGTTGTCAAACATGTTTGTCAAACGTGTTTGACAACCAAATACCCTATTCACATGATCAAACATCACTTCAAACACTCCTTTGACAAACCTTGTTTGACAAACCATTTGACCGTGCAAATGCCCCTTAGGGATAGATAACAATAATAATAATAATAATAATAATAATAGTAATAATAATAATAATAATAATAATAACAATAATAATAATGATAAAAATAATATCAATAAAACTATCAATAATAATAATAATAATAATAATAATAATAATAATAATAATAATATCAATAATAACACAATAATGACAATAATAACACAATAACAACAACAATAATAACACAATAGCAATAATAATAATAATAATAACAATAACTATCAATAATAATAACAATAATGATAATAATAATAATAATAATAATAATAATAATAATAATAATAATAATAATAATAATAATAATAATAATAATAATAATAATAATAATAATAATGATTAATAATAATAATAATAATAATAATAATAATAATAATAATAATAATAATAATAATAATAATGATAATAATAATAATAATAATAATGATGATGATGATGATGATGATGATGATGATGATGATGATGATGATACTAATAACAATAATAATAATAATAATAATAATAATAATAATAATAATGATAATAATAATAATAATAATAATAATAATAATAATAATAATAATAATAATAATAATGATAATAATAATAAAAATTATTATAATAATAATAATAATAATAAATTTATTTGGCAATGAATCAATATACATGAAGTGCAGATAATGAAAAGAACACATAGTTCGAAATAACAATTACAATTGCCGAGGATAACACAAAAAAGCATGTAAGCTTATTTCCATTGTGGTCCTCATTAGACTGTTTTTCTACACTAAGTTACACAGACAACATACGTAGGGGTTAAGGGGACCAGAGACAATCATGAGTAATACCAATCAGTACACATATGACACATAAACATTATTATAGATTTGCTAATACTACTAAAATGTTCGTAACACGTAGGATATTGAGACCAAAACTTGAGCACCATCACGATAAGGAACATTCCATTATGCATCAGGAACAACAACAATTCCGACAATAATTAATCAAAGGGTTTAACAAGGGTGATACAGATAAAGTCATTATATTAAGACAGTAGGGCAGGACTCGCTGTAGTGGATTTGAATTGGACTAATTTGGATTTAAGTCGGAAATAAGCAAGAACTAGTTTACCAATGGAGTGGTTAACGAAGGAAAAGACTCGGCAACCTTGCACGTAGCGCTGAAACTATTTTTTGTTTTAAGAGAAGGCTAGATCATTTCATGGATGGGGATAATAGATAGTAATAGATATGGAACTGCCTAGTGTAGGCCTTATGGTCTCTTACTGTCTCCTTCATTCCTATATTCTTATGATCTTAATAATGAAATCAGTGAACGGAATGAACCTCATGTAAAGGTGATGGAATATAGTGTAATTTAAAGTTTTGTGATTCGTTTCAGAACTAAAGAGGAAATTAAAAACTGACAAAATAAGAGAAAAAGTAAAAAGAAGTTAAGAAGGAGCATCTTAAAAATTAAACTTTGCATATGCAAATCATTACTGAAAGACTCCTGAGTATTACATAAGAATTCCTTATAAGATTGCATTCACCTCCCCCTCTTTCACCTTGGATTATGAACCAATCATCCAATCATAATTGTTCTCGTTATTCCTCTACAGACACTCTCCGTTTTACGCATTGTCGTTATCAAACTAGCAGCGTTAGTTGACGCTCTGTGAAACGTCGTCCTCGACGACCAGACTTCTAGCTCAACCGAGGTCCCACATTGCCCCTTGTCCCCGAACATGTCGGCGGAAGAAGGAACGGAAGTTTTCGGAGGGGGCGAGTTTGGTGTCGTCGACTACGTGGTCCTGACGGTGCTGACAATGATTAGTATCGTGGCGGGAACGTCGCTGGCCATACGGAAGAACAAGAATAACAATGCCGACGACTACCTGCTCGGGGGCAGGTCTATGGGCATCGTCCCTGTTGCACTTTCTCTTCTTGGAGGGTTCGTGTCAGCCATTTCTATTCTGGGTACGTTTTTTATCATTTTATGTATGTATTATTTGTTTTGTAATATGTGGTATTCTAACAAGCATGGCAATCGAAAACAAATGCAAACTATTAGTACCTTAGCAGATTACATAGAATGAATTACGACTAAATTGTTGATCCCCAACGTGAGATTTGATTTGAACGATGGAGACGCAAAGTTGACTTGAAGCTTTATCGTTTCCAACAGGCAATGCAACGGAAATGTATTACAACGGGACTCAGCTTTCCCTCTCTTTGTTGGGAAGCCTTTGGGGAGTTATTATATCGTCACAGTTGGTCCTACCAGTACTCTTTCCACTCAAACTTGTCTCCGTCTATGAGGTAAAGTTGGTGTAGAATGTATATTAGGCATCCTCTTGAGTTCATTCGTATCTATGTTGCTCTCAGATCAACTTTGACTGTTGTTGTGTGTTGATATTTGTTGTAATGTTAGTTGGGCTTAAGTCCACCGCTCCCTCTAAGCTGTGCGCTTTTGCGTGCGCACATTTTTTACAACTAGTGCACATAATAAAGAATGTGCGCATACAAGATTTTCAAATGATATTAAAATCCATTCAATAAAGAAGTTCCACCAAAACATCAGCTTATAAATCCTCTAAAAAATTGTAACTTGCTAACCGTTAAACCAATAATTGCTTTGTTTTTTGGAGGTAATATGTAATACAAACTTACAGATTGTGCGTATTTGCTTGAATGATCAGATGGGGACTCGCTTGGGTGTCTGCATACTTTTCAGTGTAGGCAAAGTCTGCGCACAAGCAAATTTCTGGGCAGACTCACAGCAACAAATTAGAGGGAACATTGCTTAAGTCCACTGTCAATTACACTTCCTTTTCATCGTCTTCCTCCTCCAGTACCTCCAATTGCGCTTCAACTCGCGCATACTCAAGAAGTTAGCATCACTCTCCCAAATTCTGAACGTGGCGTTTTACTTGGGGGTCTGTCTCTACGCGCCCTCCCTCTCCTTCTCGACAGTCACCAACATCCCAACTTGGATCTCCGTCGTCTCCATGGGCATCATTTGTACTGTCTACGTCACCATCGTACGTAATCTACTGCTGGTTTTTCCTTTCCCATAAACTTAAAGGTAGCGGCACACTAGGCTAGCATGCTACTTGCATTTGCTACTTCCTTTGAGTAGAAATGACTCTGTTTACAATATTCTAGACTTCCGTAAGAACATCTCATTAATGTGTCTAACATTCGTATAGGTTTAATTTGTCTTAGTTGGACGTTCACCTTCTCACCATATGACGCAAGAGTAATTTGACAATTGGAAACTTGAAAAACAAAATTTCTTAACCGAAGTCGTTTCTACTCAAAGTAGCAAAACCAAGCAGCATGCTAGCGAGAAATACCATATTTTCTCGACCTTGTGTACAATGTACATGTGCATGGGCACTCTGAAGATTGTTGATAATTTTTCAGCAGAGCTCAGACTCTCGTAGATGATACTTAATGTTCTTTCTTCGTCATCCTCACACCTGGGACATACATGAGTTTTAGTCTTTCCTTATGAGACTCTGTTCTCCTTTCCTTCAAATGGGGGATGTTTACTATACATCTTATGAAGTCAATACTCTAGAAACTTTGATGATATCCTTACGGATCAGAGTCTCTGTTCTCCTGTCCTTCAAATGGGGGATGTTTACTATACATCTTATGACGTCAATACTTTAGGAACTTTGATGATATCCTTACGGATTAGAGTCTCTGTTCTCCTGTCCTTCAAATGGGGGATGTTTACTATAAATCTTATGAAGTCAATACTTTAGGAACTTTGATGATATCCTTACGGATCAGAGTCACTCAGCAACCACAAATGACTGGAAACTAATCTCTTAAAATAGAATGGCGATTTCTTAACTTCTACTACTCCTTCTTTCCATTGCATTTCTTAAATCTCTTCTTCACCACTTCTGCTATTCCATCTGTTCGGCGTGATGTTGTCCACCAAGGACTGAAGTCTCGCTCATCGCCAGTGTAATTCTAGATGAGTTTCTTCCTTAACACCCAGGGCGGGGTCCGTGCTGTGGTCTACACAGACGTCCTCCAGACAAGCATCATGTTCTTTGGAGTGGCGATCATCGTCCTCAAGACAACTGTCGGCCTTGGAGGGTTTTGGACCGTGTGGGACTTGGCAGGTGAAGGAGATCGCCTCGAGTTCTTCAAGTGAGTTCCTAGATCTTGGCCAGTAGGCAACGGGTGGAGGTGTAGCATGGTCACGCCTTAAAGAATTCGTTTTCAATAACATTCGTGTACCGATATTAATTTCCTGTATTAATAATTGCCACCCCGCTAGAATTAGTATTATGGAAATATAATATTGTTGAAACTTTTATGTACCAAATATCTTTATGTAAATATCTACAAATGTTAGTAGTAGTATTCTGTAAGGTTAGAATTGTAATACGTTTTGCCTGGTGCTGTTATATTATTAGCCTACTACCACAGCCAATGGCGAGTGACGTGCATCCTACCAGCTGGCATCCGACGTGGGTCAACGCCTCGGCATGCTCGGCTCGAATTATCAGTCTTGTGCTTTGAAGCTCAAAGCAACAGCCCCGCTCAAAAACAAAGAATAAGCACTCTATACCAGCGTTTTTCAAACTGTGGGTCCCGATCCTTTTGTGGGCGCGTGAAAAATAAAATGAGTCGCGACAAAAAAGAAAGGAAATGAAAAATACGCAAGTGAGAGCAAGGCGGAGGAGGAGGAGAAGGAGGAAGAGATGATGATGAAAAATTAACGTTTCTTGAAATCTCTTATTTCTTTCTTTCCCTCTCCGTTTCCACTTTTCATTTTTCCTTCTCCCTCGATATATATATATATATATATATATATATATATATATATATATATATATATATATATATATATATATATATATATATATAAGGTTCCAATATTGGAACAACCTTATTTGATAAATAACGATTGAATAGCTAGCTGTCGACAGTTCCGTACCAAACATTTTTTTCCTGTCTTTACTAATTTCATATGCTTACCTTTAATATTCCTGTCAGTCTTTACTAATACTTTAGTGAACTCAGACTTACTCTCCGCACTTTTAGATATCGTACTATATCTAGTTTTTATATATATGATATATATATATATATATATATATATATATATATATATATATATATATATATATGTGTGTGTGTGTGTGTGTGTGTGTGTGTGTGTGTGTGTGTGTGTGTGTGTGTGTGTGTGTGTGTGTGTGTGTGTGTGTATATATATATTTTTCCAGAAACCACCGGGAAATTGAAAAAAAAAACAGATACCGAACGTTTTCGTCTATTTAGACATTTTCAAAGGAACAAAAAAGCAATACAGAAAGAAACAATAAATACATAAGAAGACAAGGATACTCGGAGAGGTCCCATGTTACATTTTATCACATACCTAAGTATTATGGGTCGCGATGTAAACTGTGGTTCTTGCTGTGAGTCGCAGTAAAAAAAAAAAAAAAAAAGAAGTTTTAATAACGTTGCTCCAGACAAACGTTTGATGATTATCATTGAGCCATGAACGATAATCGTTGAGCGATAATCGCACAGAACAAAACGTACCTTCAGGCGGAGAAAGACAGGAGGAGATGGACAGTAGTTGATAAAGAGTGGATGGCGAGAAGAGAGGGAACTATGAGAAATAGAATCTTGATATTCATAATCCAATACTAGGTCGCCTAAGTTTTCCATTCTTTCCTACGGATTCTTGGATAATTTTACATTTACCCCTCTGCTGCACTGTCATTGTAGAATCAGTATTCACCAGGGGTCCGTGTTTTTCGGACCATGAACTGAAATTTAATTATCTTTACCAAGAAAGATGCCCAACATATTAGCTGTCATTCAAACGAACTAGATAATCAAGAATATCTTAGTTAACAAAATAGTTTGAAAATCGGCCATTAGAATTCAATCTCGGTGGATGTGGAGCATCACCCAATAGTAAAAATAATGCTGAGAGCATAAAAAAGAATAAATATGTATATACCAAAGGTCCCTTTTACTCCCTTATACGGTAGGGCAGCCGAATCAAAACATACACCAACCCCACACCCATTTCATACCCATCTTAAATATCCATTTATTGTCCCTACCATTTGAGCTCCTCGTGAAAGAAGGGGCCAGTCCTGCTTCCCGCCACATCTCTTGGGCCAGAGGCAGTGCAGCAAGGCACAAACACGTCTACTGCTGGAATAAGCCGTAACTGGTTTACCCCCACAGCTTCATTAGATGACGACCCTCTCCCACCCCTTCCAATCGACAGATATAAAGGGCAGACAAGAAGAAAACCCTTCGAGTGACGTCATTTCGTTGTTCATTTACAACCACGTTCCATTTATGCACGTCTTTTTGCCCTCTCCCTTCCTTGCTCGATAGACATTCTTCTTATATCCAGTGCCCGCATCACCACGTTCCATTTATACACGTCTTTGGCCCTCTCCCTTCCTTGCTCGATAGACATTCTTCTTATATTCAGTGCCCGCTTCACCACGTTCCATTTATACACGTCTTTTGTCCTCTCCCTTCCTTGCTCGATAGACATTCTTCTTATATCCAGTGCCCGTTTCACCACGTTCCATTTATACACGTCTTTTGTCCTCTCCCTTCCTTGCTCGATAGACATTCTTCTTATATTCAGTGCCCGCTTCACCACGTTCCATTTATACACGTCTTTTGTCCTCTCCCTTCCTTGCTCGATAGACATTCTTCTTATGTTCAGTGCCCGCTTCGCCTTGTCCATCCACCTTATTCTGAGTATTCACTTTAAGCCCTACCCCCCATCTACTCATGGTTTTCACATTCTTTTTGCTACTTTTTCTTCACTAATTCTTTTAATATGCCCAAACCATTTCATCATTGTTTGATTAAGTCCCCTTCATCCATTCATATTTTTCACATTCCTGCTAAGTTTTCTTCATTGATCCTTTCCATATGCCCAATTCATCCCAGTGCTCAACCATATATTGCTCATTTCAAACATTTTCTTTTTATTCCCTCGGGCCAAAAGGGAATCTAACCTCATCGAAGAATACAAAAACATTTTCAATGTTTGCATCTACCTTCATCCATTTCTTTCCTGTGGTAAATTTTTTTTTTAAATTTCCCCTGACTCATGTTGCTTCATTCAACTCCTTTCACCTTCTTCCTTCACCACAGAACAGGCAAGCGTTCTTTGTCCGTTTTAGTCAAATATAATCCCACAAACTTTTGCCAAATGACGTTTGCTGGCTGGCTGGACGGGTTAACTAGGGCGTCGCTACTTGCGGCGGAGGTCGAGGGGATGGCGGTTCGAACCCTGCCACCGGTGAGTTGAACCAAGGACATGGTTCATTAGATTCCACGCTACAAAGTCCTCTGTGAGGGGCACCATTCTAGCCCACAGATAAGGGGGAAGTTTCGCGACGTTATTCCAAATCAAGTCACGTATGGCCAAGCCCTCCACCTCTGGTTTCTATGTCTACGTACTTGGAAAAGGGGACTATCACACTGGGCTATTTTTCCTCCGACTGTTTGAGCAGATTTTCAGCCCGTAGCTTTCGGGAAGGAATTTGATATGCTGGAGGTAAATAATTGTTCTTCAGCATATCAATTGACATTCTGTGTGGAGGGGAGTGGAGTGTATCTAGGGATGGAATGGGTGGGAATGATTTTATGCCTTTTTCTTTTTGGCTACCTCCCTTGAAAGGGGGAAAAAGCCTTGGTATATGTATGTATGTATGTATGTATGTATGTATGTATGTATGTATGTATGTATTTTTGTTAAGAAAACAAAAAAAGATTATCTCAAATCATCTAACCAGTGTATTTCCACCTCAGACAAAGCAAATAATTCTAGGACTAATTGCGCGATCTTTTTATTTTAAAAGTCCATCTGTTGTTCACAAGCTATGTAAATCGTTAGTTCGTCCATATTTGGAATATGCTGTTTCCGTATGGTTACCGAATCTCATTGAAGTCATAGACATATTGGAAAAAGTACAACGGTAAGCCACAAATCTGACTCCAAATGCCAAAAATAAATCATACGAAAATCGACTAAAACATATGAATCGATTTTCAGGGGTGATTTGATACAGGTCTTTAATATTCTAAAAAGAATTGACAACATAAAAAATTGCGAAATTTTCACACTGAATGCGAATCTGACAAGAAATAATGGTCTCAAACTGTCAGGAAGTAGATTTGTTTTGGAAGTGGGTAGAAACAACTTCGCCAACCGTGTAGTTATTGAATGGATTAAACTTCCTGCAGAGTCAGTGCAATGTAGTTCAGTTCGAAGTTTTCACATTCGTTTAGATAAACTCCGAAGCAAAATGCTGTAATGCCTGCCATTTATTTTATTTTACAAATTCATTTATTATTATTAATCATTATTTTCTGTTTATTTTTCATTATTTGTTTATTTATTATCAAATATTATTATTTATATGTTTATTTATCATCATCATTTATTATTCATCTGTTTGTTTATTATTTATCATAATTTACTTATTTTATTTATTTATTTATTTATCTATTCATTTATTCATCTATCGATTTTTTCCGCATCCGACCTAGTTATAGACCAAAAGGTCACCTGTCATTCATGCACTGCATTACTAACGTTTTTCAGCTTGGTGTAGGGATTTTACGGCGGAAAAAGTGTTGGAAGTTGGCCATACCGCCGATTAATCGGAAGTTGAAGGTAAAATAGCCCAGTGTGATAACTCCTTTGTTTATTATTTATCATCATTTCTTATTTTAATTATTTATTCATTTATTTATTTATTTATTTATTTTAAATAGAGGGGGGTCGCCGATTTAATGAAGCGGCCTTGCTGTGGATGTGCTGTGTCTTGCGACACTGCTTCTGACCCAGGGCAGTGGACAAGGTGCAGGGATGACCCGTCATCCAGGAGGTGCTCAGATAAGAGGGAGGGTGGAGGGGTATGGAGTGTATTCAGGGATGGAATGGGTGTGATAACTCCTTTACGTCCTAATGATCGAAACGTCATACGGATTCGTTTATTTTTTTTTTTTTTTTTTTTGTTTTTGTTTTTTTCAGCCTGGACCCGAGTCCACTCGTGCGTCATAGCTTCTGGAGTTTCCAGGTCCTCGGCATCTACTTCGTCTTTCCACATGATGTTTCCTCTGTCATCGACCCTCTCTGTTGGTTCTTTTCAGCATGGACCCAAGTCCTCTCGTACGCCATAGCTTCTGGAGTGTCCAGGTTCTCGGCATCTACTTCATCTTCTCTGTACTCACACTCAGTCAGGGTCAGTTCCAGCGGCTCATCTCCGTCAGAACTCTGGAGCAATCGCAAAGGTAGGTACGTTTCATTTGGAGCGGATACAACTGGTTGGTTTAATACAACCAGGGATTGTGTAATGCCTAAAAGTATACTGATGATTCATAATACGACTGGATGGTGTAAGGAATGGTTTGGGATTTGAGGGAAAGACAACGACACTTTCTATTTCGTTTGGCAAGGTAGTTCATGCCATGTTGCCAAATGAAACTGAAAGTGTACGGAGTATTGCATTTCCCTCAAACCTCAAGCCATTCGTAACACCACGGAATCGTATTATGAATACATATATATATTCCTTAAATAGATAACGTAGGACTAACAGTGAGACAGATCACCATGCACAGGTCATCGCTAGATGTTTAACAAAGCTCAAGTAAGAGTCGATAGACTGTGGTCTATCTATATAGGACGATTCACAATAGTCCTTTATTTTTTATTTTATTTATTTATTTATTTATTTATTTATTTATTTATTATTATTATTATTTTTTTATATGACGGCCGTTTCTAATGGCATATTATCGTGTCCACCCAGCGGTTGTCTTTCGTGGATAGGGTTTCTTGAACGAACTCCTGAAACAAGCCCTGTTCACACCGAACAGACATTAGGAAGCCAAAGAATGGCGTCGTTGATGACGTATCTGAAACGTTTGTTAGTCCATATTTGTAAGAGCTTGAACAGTTGTTTTATCTCTGAATTTGCGTCTGTCACAATTCATTAACCACTTCGGTACGATGAGGCCAACGTAGGTGCCACGAGGCGTGAGTACATGAGAATGCTGGCGTCGGCCTCTTGATTATGTATATATATATGCATATATACATATATATATATGTGTATATATATATATAGATATATGTATATGTATATATGTATATATACATATATGTATATATATATATATATATATATACATACATATATACATACATATATATATGTATATATGTATTTATGTATGTATTGTGACATCATGACAGGTTTATGAATGGTAATTACCTCTGAAGAAGTCTCAAAGGCGAAACCGGTCAGAATAAAGTCTCTTGTTCTCAATCGTGTCTTTCCATTCTTACCATTCATAAATATGTATGTATATATATATATTTATGTACATATATATATATTTATGTATATATGTATATATGTTCGTAAATAGCTGGAGTCCAGGAACCATTATTATGGGAGAAAGCATACGCTGGACTCGACGTTCGTCAATTCATTCCGTCGTTTCGAACCCTGTCCGGGGTTCGTCTTCAGGGTAATACAGTGGTAGCAATGGAAATGTACATAAATAAGGGGAATTTGGTACACTGCGTCGGATTGTAACGGTTACTGTGGAGACCTGTCCCAGTGTACCAAATTCCCCTTATTTATGTACATTTCCAGTGCTACCACTGTATTACCCTGAAGACGAACCCCTGGACAGGGTTCGAAACGTCGGAATAAATTGACGAACGTCGAGTCCAGCGTATGCTTTCTCCCATAATATATATATATATATATATATATATATATATATATATATATATATATATGTGTATGCACAACACTCAATGGGTCCCAGTGATTAGCGATACGTCTCTCTTGATAGCCTAGTTGGTAAGTCACTGCCGCGCTTGTCACGAGGATGCCGGGTTCGAGTCCTTGGCAGTATCGTATTTCAATTTCTGTTGTCGACCTTTGATGGCGTAGAGTTAAAGTGCATTGTGGTTGTTAAAATTATATATATATATATATATATATATATATATATATATATTTATATATTTTTTTTTTTATTTTTTTTTTTTTTTTTTTTTTTTTGTAGTTGTACATGAGTTACCCCCGGGTTCTATGAACTGGTTTGATGGCGTTTTCTGTGTTTATTATTACTCAGAGTAAAAGAAAAGAAGTAATACAGTAGTGACTTTATATTTTATAATGCAAGTCATCATATCTTGTCGCACCAGAACCGTGTCCATATAAGGGCAGTTTCATTTGCTTTCCTAAGGTCTTGGTCGGAGCAATGGGGACTCAATGGACATTCCCGGAGGACGTGGACCATCGTCTGTACTTCGCCACAGGGACATTGAGGGCTATTGGTGTATCCCCACTTGTGTTTGTTTTCTTTCGTTTTGCCCACCTTGGCTCTTCCTCTGTTTAAGGTAACCCAGTCCTTCCTGGTTAGGTTTGCTCCTGGGGGCAAGGTCTCATAATGCAAGTAATGTGATGATATGTACGTTTGGCAACCGATGCTGCGCGTGAGAATTCGAGTCGTACAGAAGTGGTTAAGTTTTTTTTTTTTTTTTTTTTTCTTTAACACAGACTTATCTCGTATTTCAGAAGTTTTTGTCTATGAGTATTATGAAAAATTAGCCTCTTTTTTTTAATTTTAGCTAACAATCTGGCATTTCTTCCTCTTAATCCCATCCAATAGATTATATTTATTCTCGCCACTTACATTGATCCCCGACCAAAGTCTGGCATAAGGACAATAGACTTTTTAGGTCTTGGTGCACACAGTGCAAAAATCTTACTGGTCTTTCAGGCTCTGTGTCTGTCACAAGGACCCGAGCCCTCTTGTGCGTCACAGCTTCTGGAGACTCCAGGTCCTCGGCATCTACTTCGACTTTTTTGGTCTTGTTGTACACTGCAAAAATCTTACTCTTCTTTCAGGCTATGTTTTCTCTTCTGGTTCGGGGTACTTATTCTGTGGACGATATTCAACTTCTCCGGGTTGGTGGCCTACGCCCAGTACAAAGACTGCGACCCGCTGACAGCCGGGCTTATCGACAAGAAGGACGGAATCATCCCCTTCCTCGTGTTGGACCAGTTTGGCAACGGCCTGGGCCTTGTCGGCCTGTTCGTTGCTGCCATCTACGGGGGCGTCCTGAGGTGAGTGGACTCGGGAGCTCCGTGGTGAGCTCGGGGAATAAAGGGTGTGTGATGCAAATCCATGTGAACAAGTTGTATAGACACGGTAAAGGAAACATGGTCTGGAGGTGAAGCCTTTGTTCCTAACGTTTCGTC